>NW_026559171.1:0-76331 GCF_026930045.1 Uloborus diversus | reverse complement strand
GTCTGTAGAAAGACCCTGAAAAGAAATTTGCTGCGTAAACCTGCGAACTTTGGACCCTGAGCCCAAAGAAATCGAGAAAAATCCATTATAACATGCCTGTGTAAACAAACAAGCAAGAGATAGTCGGGGGGCTACGGGGGAAGAAACTGCAAATTGTGATAAAATTATGAAACTTGGCATGCTTGTAGACATTGCAGAAACATAAATTTTAGGAAGGGGAGGCATTCCAAAATCCCCCCCCCAAAACCCCAGTGGCAGTCATTTTTGGTCCAAAACCAAAATCGGCGATTCTTTTTAAATTTTCGTTATTATAATTTTTTAAATCATTGGCTGTGTCATTCCATGGATGTTTATTACATTTTCTACTATTTAAAACCCCCAAAAAAAATGTCTAATTTCAGAAATAACTTCACAAAAAGTGGTTTTTTTAAAAAAATCGATATTTTTAAATTGTGAGTTCCCCTGAAGTGAATTCCCCCCCCCCCATAACAGAATTACAGGTTTTTGAATTTGAAGATACATTACATTAGTGTTATATCAAAGTAGGGTTCCATTTATCCGAACTCTAATTGCCCGAACTGTCCAATTATCCGGTCATGATGCCCCTCTCTTTAAATGACTGAGCACGCATAATTAAAACTATTTGCGAAGGGTATAATAGAATAAGGACTTGAAGAAAAAAGGGAGAAATTAATTTCAAGACAACATAGTTCTAATAGAAAGAAATTTAAAGTTGAATTTTAAATTTCTGTTCATTATTATTATTACTATTGTTGCTGTTGTTAATTATCCGTCACCCAATTGATCATCAGTATGCTTTTTTCATTTTATATAAAAAAAAATACGCTATACATATACTCTGGTAACTATATACTGGATGGTTACCAGTTTTTATTCAAAATCATTTTCTTTAAGCCACAAACCTTCCAGACGTACACAAAGCCTTTGAAAAAGGAACGTTTGTTGTAAAAAAGACAATGAACGTGTTTTCTGTAATTGGATCGGACCATGCTTAGCAAAACAATGCGATAGTAAAAGGAGATGGTGGGGCTATTGGTCTTTCACAGATCCAACTGCGTTAAGAAGATGGGTGTTGGCTGGTCTTCAAATTATCGATTTAATTACACAGTTTGAAAAAGTTACCTCTCTTGATTTAAAGAAACGTTGTATATGCGCAATGAAGAAATGTTAGGTTTCCAAAGCATGTTTTCAAGAAAGGTCTTGAAGAGAAATAGCTAAACATGACAATCCATTTTTAGAGTCATCGAAAGAATTGTTCTCATTGGAGACGAATGTAGCAGTAGACGAAGAATATATACAGCAACTGATGAAGATTGGGCAAGTTGAGGAAAAAAAAACAGTGCAACAAATTTATAGTTGTGACTCAAAAGTCACTTTATGTTCACGGATAGAAAAACAATAACTTTTTAGCATTTCATTTTTCCAGAAAAATCAGTAAGTCTGCTCTTTTACTGAAAAGACTAAAATCCGATACAGATTCGTTTTCAAAGCTTTTCATTATTTGCAATACCGTAAATTTCAACCAAGTTGAATTTCTCCTCTATGAAAATCAACCTCACCCTCCATCGATTTCAATAAATGGAGCTCTTTGAACGGGAAATAAGTCTGGTCAATAACATTCCTGCTCAGTGAGTTAAATTATAGTATTCGGATGAAAAAAATTCGAGAGAAGAAGAAAACGAGTTAAGATGGGATGATGAAGATGCAAATGATGACTGCTAATTTTAAAATAAATGCAATGGAGATACATTGTGACGCCATTGTCTATGATGGTTCTTTCATCGTTCACATAAAATGACCTAGAACAGAAAATTTTTCGGTGGAGTATCTGCATTCTTTTCAGGATACAACAAGTAAGACATATAAGAGGAATAAGAGAAAGATATCATTTTAGAGAAAATGGTTTGCTTTCTAAGAACTGGTTCAGTTTCTACGAAACACAGATAAGACAGAATTGTTTTCCATGATTGCACTAGCTATATGATCTTATGTTTGCTCTTAAAGATGTGACGGTGATTTTCGTCGAATAAGACATCTCTAGTGCTATAAAATCACGAGGAAACTAATTTCTGGATCTTGGTTCATGTTTTGCATGCTACAATAAGAGGACACATGAGCATATTCGTTGGAACATTTGATAACGATGCTTCCATCAGCTGAACAAAAAAGGGATATAGAAGATTTTGGAGCTAGAGAACACTTTCGATTTATATTAGTCCAAGACTTAGCGTACAAATTCGGTCAGCAAAAATCAGTTGTTCTAAGAGAATTCCACTCATTCTCAGCGGAACACTCATGGTTACCTCTTTTCTTGCAGGTCGGAAAAAAGTGACGATATGGAAATGATGAAAAGACTATCCTGATGTATTTTCATATATACATCCTGACCTAAAAAAATGCACACCTAATTAAAAATTGCAAATAGCTCGGCGATTAATTAATCTTTGCTACTACTCCTCTGCATGCAACTTGCCGTCCGTAAATGAAGCTGGAAACAGTTTTTCACCAGCGAACAATGATCAATGAAAAACTTATCACCCACAGCTGAAACCCTAAGGCAAGTTATTTAGTGCTTATCAAGGTGGACATCAGTGAGACAGTAATTCCAAAAATTTAACCTTAACTTCAATTTATGATAGGGGTTTTACAGTAACTGATGAAAAGCACGTTCTTATTTGTTTGAGTTTGCCCGAAGTTTCAAGTTCTGGCTGAAAGCGAATTTACGTTATGCAAGTGTAAAAAAAACCAACTGCTCTCAAATAATTTGTGGGTGTTTCAAAAATGATCTTATCTTAGCACCTATGTGTAAATATTGCAATGGAAAATGTTATGTACTCGTGTAAATTACTTGTAAATTCAAACGTTTTAAATTACCTTCCATATAATCGTTGTATGCATCACTTAATCAGATTTGTATTGCAATTTAGTTGTAGTTTTTGTAACAGTGAATTATATTTCAATAAATAACAATTTTATCAATAGTGAAAATATTGCTAGCTTTATTAACATAGCACTAAACTTCTTATTGTAGTAATTACATATTTCTTCCTCTTACATCGTTTAAAACCTAGAACTAACGCCTCAAATCGTCTAATGAGAAAAAAACTTGAAACTTGTTTTAAAGCGTTTAATAATAATAAAGATTGGAATTCTGTAAAAACAACGTCCGTGCCCCCTCCCCCTTATTTCAAGTGCACATATGACTGATAAAACTGCAGAATGTGAGTGAAACTTCCAAAAAATTGCGTACTTCATTTCCAAGTGTTTGATTTTTTTTTTTCACCGAAAATGAAATTGATTTTGTTTTAACTAATCAAAGTGCTGCATTTATTCTTAAACAACAATTCAAATGTTTGTTTTAAGTTTTGAAAAATTACTAGCTTTGGCTATGGTTTTTAATTTTATTCTTAGTTTTGTAATCAATTTTTAATAGTAAACTTTAAAACATAGGCTTGGATTTTCTGATGTTTCGGATTTCTGGGGTTCGGATTATTGGGTTCTACTGTAAATGAAGTGATTTTCCTTAACACAGTGCTTTAAAATTCATAAAAAAATATTTCTCAAACGACCCCTCAAGAAATGTTAAAGACTTTGATTCGTTAAAGTTTTGTTTAAAAAAAATCATGTTTTTAAAATTAATTTTAAAATCAGGAGGTTTAGAGATATTTTGATGACTTTTTACGCTTTATTAAGCATAATAGAACTCCTAAAAGAAGATACAGTGAGTATTTTTCAAAAAATAAAAAAGAAAAGTAGTTTTGGATTTTTGACCAAAAATGGCTGCCAGGGGGGGGGGGGGGGGTTGGGGGGATTTTGAATTGCCTCCCCTTCCAAAAATGTTTGTTAGTATATTGTCTACATGTATGCCAAGTTTCATGATTTTATCACAAAATGCAGTTTCCGGCTATATTTTCTACCATAGCCCCTCTACTAAGAGGTTTAAAAACACTTTTAAGCGCTTTCGCCCTACTGTGCGGCGCAGTGAATAGATCCGATTCTTTAATGCAAGATTTTGCCAAAAGGCTTAGGAGGAGCACATTTTGGATATTTTTACCTGGAGCCTTACAAAGACACGCCCTTAATGCAATAATACGATCAAAAACGCTCACACAGATAATGTTTCGCCATGGAACATCTATATATATATATATAAATGAATGTTTGTCTGTATGTCATCCATGAACTCAAAAACTACCCGGCAGATTTGGCGGAAACTTTCACCGTTTGTTATTTTTGGTACTGGGAATGTTTATAGACCAGTTCGAAAAAAATCCGATCGATAGTTCCTTTTTTATTCCAATTTAAGTCACAATCCATTGGATAAATAAGAATAAAATGATCGGCTGCAGAAATTAATTCGATCTCATTGATAAGAAGTTAGCTGTTGCCATTTTTCTCGAGTTTGAACAAATAAATTCTTTCTTTATTGTTTTATGGCTTTTCATGCAACGGGGGGATTTAAAACTTTTTCTATTTGATATTTTTAGCGATGCAAACTGCGTGAGTACAAAATTTGAGTAGAGTCACGGCTTCACTGGATACCTGGACCGATTATTATGAAAATTGCTATATATATATATATGTATTTTTCCACGGAGAAGGTGCATAATAGGCTCATTGAAGCCACTCGCCACCAGGTGGCACTGCAGAGTAGCAACTTCTGCCCCGTTCAAACGATTGTCATGAAAATCAGTATAATGATGTATTTTTTTGTTGGCGTAGCAACGCGCGTCGGGTACAGCTAGTTCTCTTGATAAAGTGATAGAGAGTCTATTATCTAAAGCACAATATCGCCATGTAGGGGAGCCGCGAAATATCGAAACATTTCATTGTTGTTAAATCCCAAATTATTTGCGACGGAGCTGCAAAAGATTGAAAAGTTTCACTATTTCATACTTGCCAACCTTCGAAGGAAAAAAAACAGGAGATTTTACTAGAGGTATATAGGTGATTCACCATCGACATATCTTCGCTACAGAATTATTAAATTATGCTTCTAAATAACATGAATACTAAATTCAAAGTGAAATGGGGATTTTTTTGCAGATATAAGCACATTGGTAGCAGCAAGAAAAATATACTGCAAAGGAAAAACTAAATAATAAGGAGTGAATTTGCTTAAAGTTTCGTACATTCTCCAGTCTCTACCAGAAAAGTGGATACAAAAATTTATTTTTTCGTATTTTATTAATTAAAGGAAATCAATATATAATGAAAATACAATATAAATTATGTAGGTATAGGGTAGCACACACACATGTTAAAATAACTTCAAACATTAAAAATAATTGAAATAATTTCAAGATGCAAAAAGATTGAAATCTGCTGCCATTTTCGGCAAAGCACGTGTTTCGTTGAACATGCAATGTGGAAAGCTTCTAAAAAAATTAATTTTCACTAAATGAGTTATTAATTGGAAAAATTCTTATTCCCTGACATTGGTAGACCAGAAAAGGGCACCATCTATTGAGAAGAAAGTGAAACTTTTTGATGATTGACTGAAAAAATTGCGAAAATGGGAGAAAATCGAAAAAAACGGGAAATCGGGAGATAGAAGCAAAATACGGGAGTATCCCGTCAAAAACAAAAGAGTTGGCAAGTATGTTATTTATAAGTCCCTAGTTATTTGCGATGTGATTGCAAAATTTCGCCGGGCGCCTGCAGAGGCTTGGATCTCCGAGGAGGAGCACATTTGGGGAAATTACACATTGGGGGGACCTTACTAAAATACACCATTAATATATTTTATGCGCGTCGAAAAGCGCTCACAGTAGCAGTTTTGCCTGGGAACATTCTTTTAAATTCAGGGATATACTGCCGATTCTCTAGTGCAAGATTTTGTCATCTAGGGGCGCCGCAGAGCATTTAAAGGTTTCAATATTTGTATCCAATTATTTGCTACGTTATTGCAAAATTTTGGCGACGCCCTTGTATAGGCTTTATTGATATCCGAGAAGACGCTTTTGTTTGGTAAATTACTAAAAAAAAAAATTCTCCCCCCCCCCCCCGCTTTCTTGTAGGTGCGCTCAGATGAAGGGCGCACCGAGACACGTCCCGGTGGGCCAGGCCGCCCCTAAGGGGGGAGGGGAACGAACTACGCGAAAATATCTTGACTTGCCATCCGCAGCATTGTGTTGGTTCGGAGCTAGAGACAATTAAAAAAAGCAAACTGAAGTCATTAATCTTATTATAATGATATTGTACAAGTAAATGAGAAGTTGCGAAGAGAACTGCACGCTTATTAATTACTCTATTTGCGTGTTTCAAAAAGTAATATTTTCCCACAAATAAGTTGTCAACTTTTTTTTAATCTGTTTGTGGTCAGCAATCGCCATTTCTTTTTTTTTTTAAATCAAATTTGTAACAGACTTTTTTTTACAACCACGATGTCCAAAAAAAAAAAAAAAAAGTGAAAACATGGAATTATTTTCAACTTATTTCCTTTTATCAGTATTTTTTCATTGCTCTGGAGATACTTTTTTACCGGAGAGACGCAAAAGTAAGTGCGATATAACGAGAGAAAATATACGCGAACGCATAATCGCACGTTTTTTGAAAGCTGTTGATGTAAATTTCATAAAAATGAATTTATTTCTGTTATCATAACCATTTGCTTAAAATGATTAGGATACTTGACATAATTACATGAAATGAAAGCAAACAAGGCTTCGTCGCAATTAAATAGTGACGCATTTTTGACACTTCATCAGTAAAACCAATTTGTAACATTTTCTCCTGCTTGTTCGAAACGGCTAATTAAGTTTTTAACATTAGAATTTGTCCTGCTCCTAAACCAGGGTTGCCAGGGGTTTTCCCCCTAAATTTAAGGGGAAAATTTCAGAATGGGATCTTTTTAGGGGGAAATATTTATAGGGGTAAATTTAGGGATTTGAATTTTAGGGTTTTATCAGGTAAAAATGCTTTTTTTTCACCTTTGTAAATGCTATTGTTCGATTATTTCATTCATTCTTCAACTTTTATGTATTTTTTGAGCCTTTATAGCCATTGGTTTTGATCAGAAATGACATTAAAATGATAAACATGCCTTTACTCACTCAGCAACGAATAACAGCAATGCCACGTGACGGTTTTGTCCCATGTGTGACGTCACAGTTACAGGATCACGTGACTCTCTGACGTCATATGAATTTATTCAATCACATTTAGGGGTTTTATGAGTTGAATTTGGGGGGGGAAACATTTTCAGGAGTTGGCAATCTTGCCCTAGACGCTTGCCCACAACATTGTGGAAAAAATTATCCAAAGAGCAGCTATTCTGTAGTGCTGCCATCTATGTTCATAATATAGAGCTAGAGATTGACCCTAAAGTCACTTTCCGTTTCGGGGGCAAAAGAGGCTTCAGAAACATTTTGAAGTTGTTGCCTATTTCTACACAGTTGTTACAGAATAAAAATATAAAAGGAACCACAAAAACATTTACACAGCAAATGGAAAGTTAAAAGTAGAATATGGAGTTGGAATGTCGCACCTCCCACAGAGAAACCATATTCGATAGTGCTGCCATCTTTACTCATGATATCGAACTAGAAATGACTCGTAAGTATTCTTGAAAGTGGAATGAAACCGATTTTTTTTTTTTTTTTTTTTTTAAATTCCTAACTGTTTGAACTTTCTAAAAAGCTGTGGTGGACATGAAATAAAAATTTTATTTCCAAACAAATCTGAATGCCTCAGAAAAAATAAATAAAAGCAAAGAAAAGAATCTTTATATATTAAAAGGCAAGCCGTTTTCTTTCGGTACCGATTTCTCCTCTGTTTGTGAACCGATTTCCATCGTTCTTTTTTGTTCAGTAGCTATTGCCGAATTTTAGTGTCATCAATAAATATTTTGACATCGAAAGCTAATTAGCAGAGATGTTAATTAAAAAAGCATTTTCGTCCTAAATGGCTTTCTACGCGAACGGATGTTCCAATTTTTTCGAATTTGATATGGTTGGAAAGGTCTTTAAAAAATACTCCCAACGAAGAAATTGTCAGGGCGCACAAGTTCCAATGACCTAAATCCACTACAAAAAAAAGTTAGTTAGCGAAACTCAATTTTTAATTTTATCTCTTTTCCATCGTTGAAATTCATTGTTCAATTGGGTAACTACGGGTATTTAAAATATTTTCATTTTGATTATGTTTTCGCGATTAATAAAATTAAGTTCGTGCACAATCCGATAAAGTGCACAATACATTTTGCGGTAAGTTTCCTACTAAAGATTTAACTTGAATAAAGCGAGCTGGATCGTCTTAAAAGAGTGGTTCATTTACAACAAATCGGACATCGAGTAGTGCAATTGTGGTATCCAAAATGAAGTACAGTCGACTCTCGTTACAACGCGATCCGATTTACGCGAAACGGCTATAACGCGATTTTTTTTCCAGTAAAGAATTTTAGACATAACGCGAATTCCTCGCTCGTAACACGAAAATTTTTGGAAGGGAATCGCGGTGTGTAAGTATCGGCTTTGTTATTGGCTACTAAAAAATGTTTCGTGAATGAACCTTCATCTCTTTAGCATCAATGAGAGCATAAGTCAGGGGTGATTGTGAGTTCATCAAAAAATACCTGAAAGTTTCAAAGCGAGAACGGGAGGGGGGGTAATCTTTGGCCCCTATTACTTAAGTGCACCTTTGCCATAGTTTTAAATAGTTCTGAGTCAAAATATTGCGTGCACATTTAATTTAATTTTTAATGGATTACAAAGTTACTTTTGAGCTGGTGTTATACAAATTATCTTGACATTTGTCCATCTTAAGGGATAGGTGTCCATCTTAAGGCTCTTGCAGGTATATTTGATGAGCATTATATAATTTAAAATGAATTGCGGAGGTAGGGAGATAAAAGCATAACAAAAAAAAACAACATAATTCCGGTATTTTCAGACATTTTCATTACGTATATGATTCTTCATTCTTCGAGAGGGGGGGGGGGTATAGTCACAGTTATCTAAAACAACTTAATATAAAGGTTTAGCAAAAGAGGTCTCGAAATTACTCCTTGCTTTTTCTATTGAAAGAAGTATTCCAACATTGCGTTTTAGAACTTCAATTTCGTAATAATTCTTGGGGAATGTTTCGACCCCCCCCCTCCCCTTAACATCACCGAAAATCATCTAAAATGCGCTTTAAGACTTAAATATTGTAAAATATCTGGGAAAGGCTTCCAAACTTCTTTTTCTAATATCGGCAAGGATCGTTTAAAATTGTCGGAAGGTTGATTCTAACCCTATTCATTTCCTTAATGCCGTTAAAATGGACCTACACTTGCATCTTAGGACTTCAATTCGGAAAAATTGCCGGTGCAGGGTCCCTCAAGGGAGGGGCGATCGCCCCCATCGCCCCTCCCTTGTATCCGTCCTTGGAGAGAATCGTCCATATGTGGAATTAATTAAAAGTCAAAGGAAATCCGTAAAAATTCACCAAGTAGTATCTAAGAAAAATGCAAAAATATGAAAATGGAAGTTGCCCTTGTATTGCGAATTTAAGAAAGCCGTAATAGGGGTGTTGCCATCATAGATGGAAACGTTATGAAAGAACTAGCGAATTACATTTAAAAATACATTACAATTGACGATTTGATCACGGAACTTAAATCATCAACACCTACATTTTCTACAGTTACAAATATCATTTCTGGAGCAACTGTACAGTAAAGCAAAATCGTGCATTTGTCTTCTTACTTCATACTGTACGTACCGTACTGGTTTATTTTATATCTTTCTTTCCCATTGATCATTGATTTTGTGCATCTTAGCAGTATTTTATGTTGAATAATACGGTTTTTCATTTAAAACTTTAATAAAAACTCAGTTTTTTTAAATGTAAGAAACAGTAATGTATAGTTAAGAGATGGTTTTTAACAGTTTAAGGTGGTGTTTACAAGTGTATAAAACAATTGGGTATGTTTTAAAAAGTTTTTACATATATCCTTTTATACAACGCGAAATTTCGACTTACGCGAGGGGTCTTGGAACGCATCCCTCGCGTAAGTCGGGACTCGACTGTAGCAGACATTCACCTCAACAGACCTGAACTGTCTGACTTGCATCACCACGAGATAATTCATCAAGATTTCGCTTCATTATTGGAATTCTCTCTTCCTGAAGAAGACCTTTAATGTCGACGAAGCAACCTTAGTTCTCATTCTGCAGATAAGAAGAATCCTTTATAAGAACGGAATCTAAATCCCTTCGTTTTTTTCTCGAGTTCTTAAATCACGGTGTGAATTTTCTTGGTGACTATCAAGTAGCAATAGTCATTTGTTCTGAGCTCAGTCACAAGCAACAAATCGTCAACTACTTTTAAAACAATGACTAACATGAGTTTTGAAACACCGAAACAAAGTAACGTTGCTAATTTCTGAAATTTTCAGGATATTTAGAGATATTACTACGATAAAAACTAGTCAACATACAGTCGAACTTCCGTATATCGAACTTCCACATATCGAAATTTTCTATATATCGAAATCTCAGCAAATTTGTATGTTCATTGCATAGAAAAATTGTTTCTATATATCGAAAAAAAAAAAAAACTACGTATCAAATTTTTTTTTGTCCAAACATTCGTAAATTTTTTTTTCCACTTTAGACTGTTTGTCTTACGAAGATTAGGGGAGAAAATTATGTTCACTAAAGGTTGCTACGAAACTCATAATGAATCTGGGATTGAGGGGTGTGTAGATAGGTCGTTGTTTCGTTCTGGAGTTCTTAAATTCCCTCAAGTTTATTTCAAATCTTAGTTGTAACCACTAACACTGTAAAATCAGTTTCAAGTTATCCCTTTTGTCTGTTGATTATCTTTCCTAGTCTTCTTAGCTTCAGTAAAAATCATTCAAGTTAAGTAGATTGATTCTTTACTTTTCTCTCGATCAAATTGTCAAAACGAGATCCCCTCATGTTGCGGATCAAGTTGCATTGCCGAGGAATGAAGATGTATAAAGGCGCAAAAATGTAATTTCGGTTATTTTTTTTAATTATTAACTTTCATTTAATCCGATGCTCGTATAAATTAGGAATTACGTTTCATACACGAAAATTAGCTTTAATTTTTATGTGTTAGGAGGTTTTTAGGATTTTTTTCCGGCAATTTGCTACTTCGATATATGGAGGTCCAACTGTACTTACTAATACATTTGAGAGGCAATGTTCTGAGTTTGGAAGTCTTATTGTATTCGGTTATTTCCCCATTGATTTTTTGTCAACCTTTACTACAAAATGACGATTTTGTAACATGCGTAGAGCAAAACCATCATTTTGCAATTATAACATATAGGGCCATACTGTCGTCGTCAGATAACGAGATGTAATAGCAATTTTTTTTTTTCATAATTCTAGGTTAACTTTACTGTACAATTTGGCGTATTTAGTTTCCGTTAGAAAAAAGCATCGAATCCAAAACGCGTTTCTTCAACTGCATCGAAAACTCATTTCTGAAGAATATGCAAGTTACTAAATTTATCTAAATTATTAAAAACTATTTCAACGTTTATCTTGCAGCAGAATGCCCCCCCCCCCCTCCATGAACGAACCTACGGTTCTGGGTACAAAAAAATTCTGAAAGTGCTTGGAGCTTCGTACGGTCCAGGGCGTTACGGAGCCCTGTGATCATGGAGTTCAGTACACTATAAAGTAAAATAAATTCACTTACTTGTTGATCACTCCGATTCCGCTGGTGGTGCATGTTCAGAAGAAGACAAACCAACTTTTGAAGATGATGGCTCAGCCACTGAATTGTTCCCATAACAACAAGATCTGTTTTTGTTTTCTTTGCAGCAGGAGTCTCATGATAGAAGTGTTTGCTTCAGATCATCTGCAGCTTTCTGCAGTTCACGTTTCTTCATTTGTCCCTTTTTACTGTACCGAAGATTTATATATATATATATATATATATATATATATATATATATATATATATATATATATATATATATATATTGGATGCACTCCGGAACTTCCTTGTTTTCTTTTATCTTAAGGTATGTTCTCTGTTTTCTTTCCCTTCTAAGGCTCTCGGGGAGGTTAGCAAGCTATTGGGACCTTCCCTCTTACTAGACAGAAAGGGCCTTGTGAACTTTAGGACCAATCCCCCCTTGATAAAGTGTTGGTCCTGGGTTCACCTTTTTCATTTTCCATTTTGATGTTCTCGCTTTTTTCATTTGCTTTTTTGACTGTTTGTGTGAATATTTTTGTACTGTTTTTGTTTCTAGCAGCTTTGCGCTGGCATTACGGTACACTTTTGTATTTATTCTTTCAGTTTTTTTAATGTCGTTGATTTTTCAATTTCTTTGAATTTCTATTTTAAATTTGTCATAAATTGTATCTCTTGTTTTATATATATATTTATACGAGTATATATATACATATATATATATATATATATATCTTTTTTTTTTTTTTTGAACATTGTAACCAGGAACTCAACTCTAGTTTATGGTACAGATTTCTAGTAATTCGTCAAATTGAATTTAATATTGACAAACAAAAAATGATGAAAAAAAAGAAATAGAGTAATTTATTCGTGAAATACACCGCCAGCTGAGTCATTTCCAGCCGAGGACTGCAGATTCGTGCTTATTAGCACTCATCAGCCCGGCATAGGAAAGTGACTGAGATGGAGATGGAAAACCTCTTAAGGAAACCAAGAGTGCGAAACAAACTGGTAGCTTATATAGGATTAGCAGACCAGACGAGTAACCGAAGCAATGATTCGGTTCAACTCGAAGATTGAACACGAGGCAAGGTATATTCGTTGTTCAATCTTCGAGTTGAACCGAACCACTCGTCTGGTCTGCTAATTCTATATTAGCTACTAGTTTGTTTCGCACTCTTGACTTCCTTAAGAGGTTTTCCATCTCCAGCTCAGTCACTTTCCTATGCCGGGCTGATGAGTGCTAATAAGCACGAAACTGCAGTCCTCGGCTGGAAATGACTGAGCTGGCGGTGTATTTCACGTATTTCTGCTTTAGCCCTGGCTAATTGGGCGGTAATTTACTGAATAGAGTAATCTATTATTCAGGTGATCGCAAACAAGACAAAGAATGAAGTCGAAGGGGTCACCATCAGTGTCGTACGGGAAAACGAATAGAGGTTTCGGACTACCAAGACATGCTACTGTATTGGTCAACCCGCTGGTGTTTTTTTTTTTTTTTTTTTGGGGGGGGGGGGGGGTGATTACTTTAAATTATTAGCTGATTTTTTCATTCCTTATTTATTTTTTCTTCCCACTGTACTTTGAGAAATCTCCCCCCCCCCCCTCCTTCCACCCTTTCCCCCAAGATGAACTCGGGAAGACAAGGGATCTCTCGAAAATTCTTACACCCGGCTTTGAGGATGTAGCATTTCAACACTTCTTCAGCTTCTCTGATTATGATGTGTTTCAGTTCAATTCCTCTTCTTTTATGTATCAAGTTGACTGTTTGAAGAGTCAACGCATGAGAACGGGGAGGTTTCTCCACCCTCCACGCCCTTGCTCATGTATAAACACTCCAAAGCATGCCCGCCCATTTATAGCAGGCACGGGAGAGGAATTTTTAACAATAACTGCTGACTCAGGGTTGCCACTCAATTTTGGAAAAAACATTCCCTGTATGAAAATAAAACATTACAAACGAGCGAGCACTGATTACTTGGAAAAGAACATTAATATCTTGATAATTTCACCACAGGGTAAAAAAACGAAATACAAAATTTCTAAATAAATAAGGGAAAATAAATAAGAATTCATAATAACGGAAATAATAGCATGGTGGTTGAATATATTCAACTTTTTATTCAAAAAAGAAAACTTCTCTTAGCCATGGACCTAAAATCGATAAGTGACCCAGAACAATGATGATTGACGACTCATTTCATACACTCTAAATTATCGTGAAATTCAAGATTCTATTTTTATGATAAATATTTTAATATTTACTTTAAAAAAAAAAACTTTCAAGCAAAATGACCATTTTTTATTTTACTTTATTTCCGAACTTTATTAATATTCTCATTATAATTATTACTATTTATTTAATTTTTGGTAGTTTATATATTTGGGAATTGATTTTTGTAACTAATTTAATAAGGAAAAAAAATTCCCTGTATTTTCCAGGTTTTTGAGGAAAATTTCAAAATTCCCTGGATTTTCCCTGTTTTTTTGTTGATTTTTGAATTCCCTGTGTTTTCCCTGTTTCTTCAGGTTTCCCTGTGACTGTTTTTTAGATCAAGTTGTAACTCAGGGGACTCGAGGGAAGGCGATTTTGGATCTAGTTTTCTGTGATGTAGAGAGGTCTGTTCAGGGGTTGTGTCTGTAAAGGAACATTTAGAAATAGTGATCATAACATATTAGGTTCTGGTTTTAATTGCTGGACAAAATAATGCAGAGCATTGAAATTGGTGAAGATGGTGTTTAAGACAAGTTGCAGCAGAATGATTTGCTTCGAATGCGCAGTATGTTACGCCGAGAGCTTTTATAAGAGTACAAAGATGTTTGAAGCGTACAAAGATGAAATTTTTAGGTTTGTGCCCAATTTCAGAAACACTGGTTTTGTCGCACTTAGGCAGAGCTTAAAAGAGGTATTTTCGTCAGGATAGGAAAATAGCAACGTAGATCTACAGTGGACAGAATCTAAGGAAAAACTAGCAAAAATGGCTAAGGATTATGTTCCATTCAGAAGAAAAGGTCCACGTGGTTCTCTAGGGAGATAAAAGAAGCTCTAAATTATAAGCAAGCAGCTTTTCGTCAGTTTAAAGGAACTGGTCAGAGTGCTGTATTGTACGGTATTCCAATATTGTACGGCAAGACATAATTTTAAGTATTTGGTAAGGATTCGAAAACGTTCAAAGCATTTTTTTCAAACTTATTTTTCTCGAAACAATTTTTGTCAATTGGTGAGCACATTCTAAGCTCAAAGAGTTAGTGACCAATCGTTCTGATGATTAGTGTGAACCTAACTCTGGGATGATATTTATTGGTTTAAAAAAATAATGCAAGAAATCTGAAAAAAAAAGTGGTTAAAAACACGTCCTTGTAATCTAACACCTAAAAAACATGCAACTTTTAACTTTTTTGATCACAATCAGGTTCATATTTTTGGGAAATAGGTTGTTTACGAGAAAGAAAAATTGCAATGATTGCAGATAAAAATTGTGGCTTCGTTAGAGCACAAAAGCAGCAAGCTCCGATGGCGACTGCCCATGGACAACAGCTTCTAACTCCACTATTTCTGGTGGAAATGAATTGAAAAAATGACAAGGTTTATTCAAAAGATGAATAAAATGTCATCCAAGTTTAAACAAATTCTGATCATTTCTTTCCTGTTGAAAATATTTACGAAGGATACTCAAATTTGGACCTCTTTAACAGGTTGGCCCCATTAAATGTTTCCCACATAATAGGTGTGTTATCTAATTAATTGTGCTAATAGCTCCAAAAAAGATTTCAGTGGATAGCCGATAAAGTGCCTGGCAGCATGAAAATGGAGCTCGCTTGTATGTGGTTTAATATCGATTTATTTCTCATGATTTTACTATCATTACGTTATAAATGCTCCGCAATCTTTGCAATCATGCTGCAGTGCTCAACGGAAAATCTCTGTTATGCGGTAAGTACAAGCTTGCTCCAACATGGCGAATGCGTCGGCCTCCAGTAATAGGGGCTCTAGCTTGAACAACACCTAAACCGGCTGTTCAGGTAGAGGTAAATGTAAATCGAAATATTGTTAATGTTCACGCTGTTGGTAAACGAGGTTTGTTTGATTTGCAAACTTACAGAGCCCCTAATACATCTGGCTATTCCAAAAAAGTTGCTACTTACCTAGAAATAAAAGCACCATCCTATGAACACGGCCGAACACATTTATTTTGGTTGAGTGCTGCCTGGTTGAAAGACTCGGAATGTAAGCCTGCTTGAAGTGGTTGCATGGAAATGCTGTATGTGACAAAGAAATTCCAAACTTCCATCCATCTTCCTCAAACTGCCAAAACAGGGACCAGCAGTGGACAAAGCATTACAATGGAGACTTTTGATCAAGCTTTGTACACTAAAGCTTGCGAAATAGTAGCAGCAGCGCCAGATGACAGCTATTTAAAAACACTCTTCATTCGACTAGGAGTCCTTCGCTTGTTAATGTCTTGTTTGTCAGCGGTTATATTCATCATGGTAGGATGCTTTGAGGAGTTATGCAGTACTGGCTATGTTGTGTGTTCAACAAATGAACAGGAAAATTACTCCAGGGCCACTCGTGCCCTTTTCCTAGGCGAAGAGGAACTCATTACCGAGTTCTAAAGAAAAAACTTTAAAAGCTGCACTTATAAAAATGTTACCATTGAAAATGACATAATTATAAATCATAATTGAGGCAGTGAGAAGCAAAGTGGCAAAACTAACAATTCGGAGATGACCAGTACACATGGTACGTGAACCTCTCCTCTGTCCTTGAGGGCAAGGTACTAGTAGCCCTGGTAGGTGCTGCTATACTAGTACAGTAAAATTAGGCCAAAAAATGGTCAAACCCAAACATCCAAAAAAAAAAAAGGTGAAACCTGTTGCAAATTACTTCTTACCCTTCCAGCAAGAAGGGGTAAAAAGTCCCAGCACTTTGCGCGTCGGGTTTTGGGGGGAAGGGGGGGGGGAGAAATAATCCTCTATTTAAATAAAAATAATTTCTATTACTTAAAAAACATTCTCAAACCTCGCAGAAACCACTCTATAATAGTAAAATAACAAACTCCCACAGAAAAAAATTCTAATTAACAGGGGTGCACAGGCGGGGGGGGGAATGGGGGGGGGGCATGGAGCAGCTTTGCGCCATTGGAATTTTTAAGGCAGTTTTTTCAAGGGGTATTTCTTTCTTCTTTGAGGGCTTTTGTTCTGGATGGATACTCCGTCACACTTAAGGGGCGCGCCATCGCTTTTTAGGGGGGGGGGGACCCTGAATTTACATTCTAAAATCAACTATTTCAGTGAAGTTCACGAAAACATTTCCCTGATTTAAACTTTTCTGAAGTACAAAATGCCACACAATGATATGGTAATGTCAGAATTATAATTCTAAAAGATCTAAGCGAGCTCAGTAACCAAATTATTTGTGTGACTGGAGTTATTAAACTGTTTAGAGCGCTGGAAAACAAAATTCCTGTGCAGCATAAAAAAAGTCCAAATTGACCAAAGTTTCCCTACTTCTTGATTAACAAACTTCAACTATTCTACAATCTTTTGCCATCACCGTAAGGGGGGACAAACCGAAATTGCCAATAGTGAAACGGGCAATGCTGCAATTCTGCACCCTCTATGTCGGTGGGGGTTCTCATTTGCAAACACCGAGCTACCTCTCTTTTATTCAGCTGGTTATGTGAATTATGCTAAATATGCGGACATATACTTTCAACACTATCTCAAATTTTTGAGTACATTATGCGATAAAAAAAAATTTGATCACATCAAACATCAACTTAAACATCAGCTATCCAACGATCTAATGCAGTGATAAATTCAGGTGGTCTAGAACTTGTAGTGATTCAACGATAGAACAAGTCTTGATGAGAGCAATGAGCAACACAAAAATAGAATGCTAAATATATACACCTTTTTGTCTCTCAGTTTGGAAATCACAATCCGTTTGGAAATCACAATCCGTTTCTAAAGTCCCAAGAAGTTTCTTCCCTCTTAAGTTGGTAGTGGTATTGCTCGTTGATGATAAGGTGAGTTGCGATGAGACCTTGAACGTTCGGGTAGTAACATCAAAGGATATTGAAGGCAAACAATTTTGTGGCATTTCTTTGTAAAAGGAGGTAAATAGTCTTTAGCTTCTGTTACGAGAGTAATTACTATCTGTAAAGATGTGTAAGCTCAAACCATCTTTTACACCGAATGGTATGAACACTAAAGATGGAATAACAAATTGTTAAAAACTTCTGGTACGAGTTATGCGCTGATCCTCCATCAGTATTCGATGAATCTGGTTTCATATGAGGAGTTCATTGGATATAGTGAATGTTTGAAAAGTCTGAAAGTGGACTGAAGTGTTCAATTATATGCACAAGCTGTGTTGGACATAGCTGCAATAATAACGATTTTGCTGAGGATCTAGATTCCAAAAAACATCTTGATAATGAAGACTTTTTGTTACAAGCTTAGAAGAAATCATTTGAAAGCAAAAAACAGTTCAGCGTTATTTTTCTGGCCATTTAATCAAATGTGCACCATCAGAGGGGGTGGGGGAAGGATAACATGTTAGTATATAATTTCGTTTTGGGACGTGAGCTACTGTTCTTATGGGTTGGACAGTCCTGATTTAATGCATTTTAGATTTGCATGAAATAATACTTCTACTTGAAATGAAAGGTGGGGGGAGGGGGGAGGATTTATTTTATTTGGCAGAGGGGGGGATGTTGTAGCTTTGAGAGGAGGTGAACCATCGCATTTGGAGGATGGACACACTTTATTTCTAACAATTTTCTTAGCATAAAATAACGTTTCCATATGAAATGCATGGAGGGGGGTTTGGGAGTACTGCTTCGTTTTACGGGGATAGTGGGTCTGTGTAGCATTGGTGGGTTATGTCATCCCTCTTGGGGGTCAAACACCTTTAATTTATTGCTTTTAAATTTTGTATGACATTTTATTTCCAATTGAAATTTACGCTAAGTATTCCCAAAAAATACCAATAACAGCAATTTTGAGATGCCCCCATTCCAAAACCCGACGCACAATGGGGTGGGACTTTTTACTTGTTTCTTATTGGGAGGGTAATAAACAATTTGCACCAGGTTTAGTTTTTTTTTTTTTTTGGATGTTTGGGTCCGACCCCTATTTTTACTGTACTAATGGTGAAGTAGCGTGTTTTGCTTCTTTATTGTGGGTTATTATGAACTCCATGTTAATTCACAATCGAGAAACACACCATTCAAGAAGCAAAACACGCTACTTTACCGTAGAAGACAAAGGAAAGCATCGTTTAGCCCCAAGATGGCGGACGTGTCGCTACTTAAGCTACGATCTAGGGCTTTACCCTAGTGTACAGCGTTACCTGTCCATCATTATTCTAACACTGGTACAAAACATAGTTGATTCAAGCGAAACATAAATGATTCAAAGTATCAAGATATATTTTAATGAAACAATTCATTTTCAAAACTGCACTCAAGATTGGAATATTTCGCAGAATGAAAGGAAATATTTTTTTTGAATTTAAAATTGATAAAACTTTTGTAATCAATAGTTTTAACATTGAGGTCTGCAGGTGCAGTACTTATCAAGTTAATATTTGGCATACTTTGATTTTAAAGGTTTAATCTGTCACATGCACTCGGGTTAAAGTGAAATAGTTCTCTTACTTCTTTTAAGTTTACTAACATTAATTGATTAACATTTCTTTACTTATTCGTTCATTTATTTACTCGTTTTTCCTTACGTAAATTTATGTTCATTTAATCGTTTCATTATTAATTCATTTATCCCTTCACTCGAATGATGAAAAATAATTAAGAAAATGAAAAGAAAATAATTCATAGAAAAAGCCTGTTATTTCAGTTTACCCGTACATGGGGGCAAAATGATGTTTTCGCTCTTTTTTTTCTGTATGTGAAGATACAAATTACGGCCAAAAACTAAACATAGTGTTTTAATGCGAGAAATATTGAAATATAGTGTTACTTCATTACATGCCGTCTCCACCATAAAAATTTCCAATTTGTTCGTTTTGAAAAAAGTTATTTATGTTAACTATCTCACTTTGCCCCATTTTTCACATCTTCAAGCTACGTAACACTACTAAAATATAAAATCAAATTTCAAATTTTATACATTTGCAAAACACAAAAAAGATGCTTACCTCCGATTTCTTTTTCCTCAATCCCCGAAAGTATTTCCCATCCATCAGAATCTAGGCTTCCCGGAAACTCATTTGGATTAGATTCACGAAAAAGAAAAAGATGTTTCGATTAATATTTACTAACACATTTCAAAAGATACAAAGCACTTTCAACTCGGCAAATATATATGGTGAAGGTGTCTCGTCAAATTTTGAACGGGACAGTTCCTTTTTCGGGTATTCGCCTGTCCCATTGTCCCCTTTCATTCTGAACTGCTCCCTTATCTAAAGGGACAGAACGGAACCCTGAATGCTTCAACGAAAAGCCATTGGAAGAATTTTTATAAATAAATTACTTTATGAATTATTATTTTTTTTAAAATACGTTTAATAGGCTTAATGCATTCGTAGATAGTCAAAAGTTAAAATAAGAATCCTAACTGAAAGAATCTTCAAAAGTCTCGGATAGCAAAATGCGATGTAAAAAAGAAGTATTTGAACGAAGTGTAAAAAGTCTGTCGTAACACAAATTTTATTTATTTTTTCATTCAATGTGACACATTTCTATCTCATATCGATTCAAAAGAGTAGTTTTGCGGAAAATTTTTCTAATCAAGAACAATTTGCATCCGTTATGTTACATTATCACGGGTGATTTGTTAGCTATACAGTAATAACAAAAAAAAAAAAAACTTAAGTATATAGACTAAAGTAATTTTAAAAGGCAATGTTCTTCTACCAAAGGAAAATATATATTGTTACAAATTCTATAAATAGTAATTATTGTAGTAATGTAACCTGTAAATAGTTTCCTGTAATGAATATACAGCCCCTATACATTCGATTGAAGTATATGGTCCCCCTATTTTTCATTGATAAGATTCGTGAATGAATAAAAAGAAATAAAATAACGGTCTGCGATTTTCGAGAAGCATTTGGAATCTTGTGGAATATTTGAGAGTTCTCTTTCGGTGTGTATAAAAAGTGTCCCGCATGATAAAAAGTTTAGTTTTCGATTGAGAATTCGAACTGAGAGTATTAGCTCTGTTTATTGTGAGGCATTTCGCTGTGTTGTTTTTCGTATTTGGAAGTAAATACGTGTGTAACCGTTGAGTTTACGGTTTGTGTGATATTTGCTGATGATTAATTTAGCAGTTGTTGACGATCTTTCCTGTACATAGTGTAAATAAATTTCCTGTATTTTTAATCAAGAACTGTGTCGTCCTTTCAAGAAAGTTGGAAGTCGCAGCGGATCCGTTACAATATATATACAAGAAATATTTGCAAATCGTGTAAAATAGTTTAGCTTTCTAAAACAATTAATTTCACAATATGTATTCAACAGTACATCCTTATAAAATCTGCCACCCAGGTAAAGGTTCCGTATATTATATTAGTAGTTTTATATGTATAAATTAGAGAAACTCAATTCTTTTACCTCATTGCTCATGCATGAATTGCTTTTAACTTGTTTCTATGGGCATACCCTTCTTTTATTTTCAACATTATGTTATGAATGGTTAAATGTTTGTTATACACAACTACTTTCAAGCAGGGTTAGGTTTTGGACTGTCAAAAACTGGTTTAGGACAGGACAGGTGGTTTTTACAGTCTAAAATTGTGCAAAAGTGTCTTGAACTGCCCTAAAGTATACTACAGGTAAAGGGGTGTAATCTAATCAATTTGCATTGACTGCATTATTCATAATGTATAAATGAAAATAATAATAAGCATTAATCAATGAGCTATTGATAATATTTTTCTCCGAAATGTTTACTTAAAAATATTTTACTTTAAAAAATTAGCAATAACTCCGTTACATAAAAACTTCCTCATGTAACAATTGGTGGAAAAATGAAAGAATATTTACTACAGATTTCAGTTCCATTTTTACTCAAAGCAATGTTATTAAATCTGTAATCTTCAAGTGCAAACAAAAAAATAAAATAATAACTTCTTTAATGGTTTTTGCATTGAAGTAATACATGATGTTTTAATGAGAATTCTGTTTTAAATCCTAGATTAAAGAACAATAAATTGATGAATTAATATACGCACTTACATTTAAACTTGTGCCACTTCTTTATTTCAATTCATATTTAATATAATACATTCTGTAACTACAAAAAAATATCATTTATTGTATTTAAGTTAACTACTTCACTATATTTTGATCACTTTCTTTTGCACGCATATATAAATGTAAAACACTTTGGTCACTATTATGAGGCAAAAAAAAAAACTCATTTCTAAAAATTGAAAATTTTAATGAACAATTAAACTTCTAGCTAACTAGATTAGAATTTGCTGTATAAATGAGATATATATATATTTTGAATGATAACAATTAAATAACTATTCAATATAACACATGACACATTTTGTTCCGTTTTTGATATTTTCTCGCAGTAATAGTTGGACACTTTCGTATAGTTTTAGACACAAGGGTTTTTTACAGTACGGTAGAAACCATGGACTTTACTCTGGTTTTTATCGTAGTGTATACAAATTTGCCAACCCTGCTTTAAAGTCTTTATATTTTTTGGAGACATGAATATCGTCAGAACAACATCAATGCGTAGCACAACGAAATTCTGCGCCATGTCTCCGCAGATGTTCTGCTGTAAAGCATCTCCGAAACTCTGCAAAACATCCGAAAGAGCGTGACGCAGAATCCACCTGTGCCATGACATGGATGGCATTCTACCGATGTTTTTGACTCTGAAGACTTTTAGGTGTACAACACATTTTCAACCATGACTAACACAATGTTGAAAGTAAACGATGGGTACGTTAACATTCGGACAACCATGTACAAAAAAAAGAAAGAAAAAAGCCACTTTGAACTGTTCATTCATTTTTGAGCCCATTTCACCGACAGATGAAAACGTACCTCAGCTGCAAATCAAGACCAAATGAGCGATGAGGAAGAAGAATAACAGGAGCTCTAGTGCCGGTTCGACTTTTTCGAACATAGGGATCGGAATGCTCTCCGCACCCGCAACGTTGTGCCCATAAGTAAGCAATCGGATTTCGAAGCACGGTTCGGAGAATGAAGATGGAACAATCAAATGGTTGTCTCCAACCTGATCCTCCCCTTCGAGCACAGTGAAAGTGGAAGTTCCTATCTCGCCCTTCAGCCGAAGATAGCGAATTAACTCTCGGTGGAGAAAGTTTCTGCAGCTATAGTTGTACCACAGAAAGAAGACAACTGAATTGAAGCGGAAACGGACCATGATCAGCAAAAACAAGCGAGCAGTAAAAAGTTAACAGCTTGCATGATCTCGCTGATCCTACCTATTACAAAATGAATGGAGGATGAACTGGAAGGGGAGACGGAACATTTCTTCTCTCTGTGGCACTGTTATAGCCTGACACATGCTCAATCAATGATATCAGTTCAATGGCGGACAGCGCCACATTTGTTATTCAAATACCAACCACACACCATTTAGGTCAATTTATAACTATGTCTGAGCTACCTTCTATCTTCAATAATGTAGGGAGCAGCTAAAACAGCTGATAGCAGCGTCTCTTAAATTGCACTCCGTGGAACCCCAGCGTTCCGTGGAGATCACTCAGGGGTTCCACAAGTCGTTTGTTGTTTATTTCTTCTATTTAAATTAGCCGCTTGAAAAAATAGATGGAAATTAGTTTTGAGCAAAGCTTTTAATGTGTATTTCATGAATAAACTGCGGAGAAAGTTTCAAAATGAATCGCGGATTAAAAAATTCATGTATTGCCAACAAACCACTTTCTTTTGCGTCAATTCAAGAATACCAAACTTTTATGTAACATTCGATTCGTCCTTGAAACAAATTAATGCTCTTATTGGAAATGTGGGCACAGTTGAGATTATTTCAACAGTTACAAATCCAATGCTGACGCTTTCACTTTTCGTAATTGCATATATACAATTTATTAACTTATCTATCAAAATAATTAAATGAATTAACTAATTACTAAAATATTGTAACAGATTTGCTAAACCTGATACGAGAAATCAACTTTCGTTCAAAACTGCATAATTTTACGTTTATATTTGGATTATCAAATAAATTTTACTGAAATGAGAATGGAACTTAAAATTTAATATGGGCCGTGGTAGCCCGATCGGTAGAGTGTTGGATTCGGGGCCGGAGGGTGCGGAGTTAGACCCTCGATGGTCGAAGACCCACCGTCGTCATTAAAGGGGACTGGGCGACGTTAAATAGGCTCGTGGTCTCAATGTCCTCCAAGTGAAACGATATCTCTGGGGGTGCTAGCACCAGGTAGCTATTAGCACCTGAACTAGTTCTAAATTCTCAGTAACTGTTCGATCCGGCGATGGTGCTGCCATCTATCGGTATGTAAAATAATGGAGGCAAGGCACTTAGTATGCAGTCCTCGACATAAAATACAGTTGTAGTCAGTTGTGACTCTGAATAGGAAAAATTTAATATTTTGCTTGAAGCCAATTGTTAGTTTATTTCCGAAACTTTTACGTTCTTTTTAGGAGTTAGTTTTCGAAGACCATTATTTGAAATTATAATAATTTCAACTGCAAAGTCAACCATTTTGAAAAGGCTGCATTCACACTACCCAATCGACGAAAACCCAGGGGTTCCACAAGAAAAAAGTGGTTATGAAAAAGAGTTCCACCCATCCAGGAGATCAAGAAACGTTGCGATATAGCACTAAAATGAACAGCACATGGTTTGTCTTCCTTCTGATGTGCTGCTTACTCCGTTATAGCAATGACAGTTTCTCTAACGCGCACGAACCATTCATTATCATGTAGGATCCATTTGCACAGATGATGCATTTTTACTCTAATCATACAACTTGCAATTTCCATATATTTAAGTATAAGAAAACAAAGAGTACACTGTTAAAAATTCAGGAAGATTTTCTGGTAATTGTTACTGTAAAATGGCGGACTTAACGCATCGCTGATTTTTACGGTAATTTATACCGGAGAAATAAGCGATCCCAGCGCCAATTGGTTGCTGTGGCCTACCGAGGAAACCGTAAAATTTTACAGTAACATTTGATTTTTACGGTAATAGTTACTGGCAACATGGATGCCAGTAACAATTACCGTAAATTTTCCGGAAAATTTTTAACAGTGTAGCATAATACGAAGTATATAATTAAAACAAAATTAAATATAAAAAGCTATAAAAAAAGCTTGAAACCTAATTATTTTTCAGTGTTACGGTTGTAATTTTACAGTTACCCCTGCGAAGCGTACAAATTAATTTTTTTTTGAACTCCTGAAAACTTTTTTCAAAACTGATATTTTATGGGATGACACATAACAGTTCCTTACCATTCGAATATATCTCAACTATAAGACAAAGTTTGAAATTCCAGAATTGAAGTGCAGGGGTGCTCACAGGGGGGGGGGGGGATTTCATTTTTTTATTTAAATTACAAATATGACTAAATTTTCTATTTTATTTTATTCTTTTTATATTTCATTTCAGGTTTTGTGTATTATTAGCGCAGCACAGAACTTTTCCAATGAAATAATAATAACTAAAGCTAAGTAAAAAACTTTTTAAATAAAAAAGGGAAATAATGTTGAGAAAAATCTTGGAGGGGGGAGATATTTGCGCCATTGAACTAATTGCGCCATTGAACCATTAATAGGGGGAAACACCCCTATTAAAGTGAATATATGAGTAAAAATACGTCATTTGTGCGAATGGACTGAGCAAGAAACCATTCATTGCGAGTTGATTCGGTATTCTCGGCTGAAGAGTGAAACCATGACTCTTTGGAAATGATGAATCGAACCCAAACCATCCATCTTCAATCGCAAGCCAGCTGCACGTGATATTCCTAGACTGCGAATACTAACGTGCGGCTGATTACTGGAAAAGCAGCTCCACTTCCCGGAAAAATGGTGAAGCCGAATTTTCCCTACTAACCGCCTCATTATTAACAGGGAGGGGGGGAATGAAGGCTGTTTCTTCGCTTTTAAATAAGCATTTTCACTCCACTCCCTCCCCCTGTGACTTAAGTCCCACTGTTGATTGCTGAAAACAAAGGAAAACGATCTTTAAGTCAGACGATGATTGTTCTATCTCGCCAGCTCCAATATTTTCCCTGTTTCAACTTTGTTAGACATCTTTTCCGCCTGAAAGATATTGCAGTTAAAAGCAGTCTTCATTAATTTATCAGTTCTCATGGTAAGTTACGGGAGTTTGGCAGAAAAATGGGCTTAGATCATTTTTTCCACTAAACTGTCAGTTATTTTTTAATGATACAACACTTTATCTTTTCTTCTGTGAAATAACGCTATTTTTCTCTTAGCTTTGAATTAGATATAAATTTTCCAGGCTTATTATAAAAAAAAAACACTGTTTAACTCAAACCTTTTGGATAGTTGAAAGTGCAGTGCTCAACCGATTCTCATGTGCAATTTTTGTACTGAAGCCAGATTTTTCCATTCATTCGAATTTTGCTTACTAATGACAGAAATCAAAGTATAGTAAAACTTCGTTTATCCGATCCCCGTTTATCCGGTTAATCCGAATTTTATATATTTTTTTAAAAAGTTATTTGTGAACATACATAATTTTCTCGTGGTAACTGAACGGTACGTACGATAAACATTGCTTTAAAAAATATTGCGTAATATTATATTTGATTAAATATTCGATTCCTGCATAAATCGTGAAATAAAATTTATTTTAACTTAATTAACACCATGACGTACTCTGAGCTTCAGTTCGACACCACTGCAGCTAAACTATAAATTATTCTGTATTCCCAGGAAACATCACTCGGTAGTTTTGTTACAAAGCATTTTTTTTTTTGCTGCAATAAAAACTACGTCTTATTTACGAATTTGTTTTGCCTATTGCCCGTATTTTCGCTCTGCAGGTTTGCCTTATGTCCCAGTTAACCCGTTAAACGAGGTTCTACAGTACAATCAAAAGCTCAGAGATGACTCAAAAATGAACACAATGTGACCTAGGTCAGAGCTCAAGATGTTCTGGCACTTGTTCAACGGTTCATTTAGATCGCAAAGTGATTGAGTATAGATTACGACTCTGTGAAGATGTTCGCCCAGGTATTCATGACCCGTTTGATTGCGAAAAAGCATCTGACTTCAAGTTCTGTGGCCTGTAATTTCTGTATGTTGAATAATTTAAGAATTTTTGCGCTCCAAAATCTCAATTTATTCAAAGCAGACTTGTTTTAATTAAATTTAGAGATCTCATTTACAAGTATTTACGAGGGGTTAAAACAAGTCCAGTTTTTTGTGGTTCTGTTAAAAGATATCGATTAGTTGTCCTCTTAATTACAGATTCCTGTGCTTTTTAGGGAGAAAAATAATCGCCCCACCCAGTTGGGGAGAAATCATTTTGAAGTGTTCCAAAAGTTCTTTGCAGTTCTTCCCCCCCCCCCCCCCGAAAAAAAACCTAATTAATGATTAAAGAGCAATCTCTCTCGCTTTCTTATAAGCACGGAATTTAAGTTAATGAATGTAACTTTGTAATTTAATGAGAATGATTCATTTTAAATTGCTTCATGACTAACACTGTACTTTATTTTCTGAGTCAAGCACATACAGGAATTCATTACTTTACCAAAGATTGCGGCGCCTAGACCATTATTTCTAGAAAGTCTACCTTTTGAATCAGAATGAATGATTTGCAACAGATCCTTTCTAAAACCCGTAACAAATTTAACAACCGAAGTCGTAAAGAAATGGCATTTAGGTTCTATCTAACGACCGTTGGCGGTGATTTGAAAAGCAAGTTTTTATGACTTTTTTCCAATTTAGCAACCAAAACTGAAAAAATATAAAAAAGCAGAAGGGCCAAAAATTGCAGAACATAATTAGTTTTACTTTGTTATCTGTTTACGAAACATTATTCAGCTCAATCAAAAACATTTAGTTCATTTACTCGTTCTTTAGATATTTAAGTAAAACAATTGATTTACTAATAAGCCATACCTGCTTTAATAAAATTAATGCCAAGAGTTTGTGTCACCTCAAAGTATTTCAGGGAAAATAATGAAAGTAATTCATGTCTAAGTGTTTCTTTGGGGAAGGTTATCGTGTACATAATGAATCAAAATCTTAAGAGAAAATTAAGTTCACTTGCATCAATTTTCACTTATCTACTTCAATATTCACAAAACTAGACCAAACAAAATTTTGTACTTTTTTCGCTTAAAGTAACACTGCTTTTAGTTCTCTACCCCCCTCCCCATTTATAATCCCCAATCGCCAACACTGTTAAAGGCTAACATATGTGCGAATACGTTTTGATTGCATTTCTAGATTCAGTCATATTAAACCCTTCAGCCCTGGTGTCCGGTATACCGGACATACACTTTAAACAGCTGCTAATCATTTAATAATTGTTTTAATTAGTTGATTTTTTTTGTAGCCGACTCTTTACATTCTACTTATTATATATCTGTGAAATAATTTCTCGTTTTGGGATTGACAGCACTGACATATAAAGATTGAGAGGTAGAGAATGGCTCATTTTTTCAACCATGGATTTTCATCTGAAAAGCGAGGTTTTTTCCTGATTTTTTTTAAAAATATATAATCTTTAATTAATCGTTCCAAACGCTTATATCATGTTTTATAATTGCTTGTAGAACATTTTATAATGAAGTTTGTTCGGTATTTTATATTTTTGAAATCAATATTTCATATACAAAAACGATAAGTCCGGAATATCGGACGTGCCATAACTCCTTTAATTTTTCTCCTACAGACTCAAAATTTTGTCTATAAGATACCCTTTACCATAGTACACTGTGCACCAAATATCAACATTTTTGGTCCAATATTTCATAATTCCGACTAAAAGGGGTTAACTTTTTCAGTCGCTGTACTTTCGTGCTCCATTAATGGAGGAATTTGACTGTTGTGTCGTGCAAAAGTGACTATTAGTCTCTAATTTTTGAAAGGTCTGCTTGTCAAGATAACTAAGATGCACTGGTCAAATGCTTTAACTGAAATATATAGCGAGGTAATAGAGGGTGCATTTTCCTAGGACACTCTCCGCATATTTTGCGCGTCTTTTGGGATAGCTACACATCAGCTTGTGTACAAAAAGAAACTAGCTGATGTGTGCATCACATGACTTCCGTTTACTCCAATTTAATGTCATTTCCCCATTATTGACAATTTTTAGTGATTCAGTTGTTTACACTCTAAATATCACCAACAGTGGCAAAATTGAAACCAAATTTAAAAAAGAAAAAAAATCGCCAAATTTGTCGCCAAGTTGGTGACAAAACTTGGCGACCAAAAGACTGGTGATATATCGCCAAGTGTCCGACAAATTATAACACCACTTGAGTTTACATCAAAATTTACAATGATTTCCCTTAAAAAGGGGCAAAAGACCCCCTTAGGAACATCCGAATGCAGCCAAAATGGAAGGTGCACAACTAGACCCCACTAGGAGTCTACGTATCAAATTTCAACTATCTACGACATACCGTTTTTGAGTTATGCGAGATACATACGCACATACATACGGACGTCACGAGAATCTTTGTTGTAATTAACTCGGGGGTCATAAAAATGGATATTTCCGGTGTCTGTTCGTTCCTAGGCATATATCCACGTGTGATCGGGTCGAAAAAAAAACTCAACATTCATTCGGGGGTGAGAAAAATGGAAATTAAAGCCGATTTGAGTGAAAATTTGTTCGCAAATACAATACTTCCTTTTACAAAAAAGGAAGTAAAAAGTCGAACACCTATTGTTTATAAATCATGCTAATCTTCAACTTTTTTTTTTAAATTCTTTCTCGTCTGGTAAGTAATGTTTTTGCATATGGGCTCGTGAATCAAGGCCTAAACAGATCCAATAATTACATAGACTTTCTGACACATCAAAATACGATAAGTGTAATCAATGGCTCTGATTATTTGATTTTTTTTTTCCTTTTAATGAAACTTAATTTTCAACTAACCGCTTTGTTTAACAGATAAACATTAAAATTCAGCAATGCTGATTTTGCCAACCATTGACAAGAAAATAAGGGTTTTGTTTTCACCAGTTTGACGACACATTTTGAAAGTAAACCAAGTGCTCCACGTTACGACTATTCCCCAAAAGTCCGGCATATTCTGAGGGATGACAGGAATCAAAGGACGCCACACTGTTAAAAATTTTCCGGAAAATTTACGGTAATTGTTACTGGCATCCATGTTGCCAGTAACTATTACCGTAAAAATCAAATGTTACTGTAAAATTTTACGGTTTCCTCGGTAGGCCACAGCAACCAGTTGGCGCTGGGATCGCTTATTTCTCCGGTATAAATTACCGTAAAAATCAGCAATGCGTCGGCGATGCAATTTTACAGTAACAATTACCAGAAAATCTTCCTGAATTTTTAACAGTGCATAAAATGGACACTGCGATTAGAAAAAATATTAAACTCAAAAATGTCGAGATTCATGCCCAGAAACATTGTTTTTACCATTAACACGTATTGCAATTTTTTACCCTTATCCAGACACTTGCAAGCTCGCGTGGTTTATGAAAGAGCAAAAATTATCATTCAGTCAAGTATATACTTGACTTACTAAGTGATTAGTTACCACCCTAACGCTCAACATACCGTCATCCTGGTCACGATATCAAGAGACTGCGATTTCGTTCTTATGGACTCATCAGTTTGGAATAGACACTAACCGAGCTGGAGGTAGATGTCATCTCATTGAAGCCGAGAATGCCAACAAATTGGTAATTGGAACAAAATTAGCTCCCCAGTTCATGACAAGTACGAAACCGCAGTCTCTGGATGTGATAGACGGGCTGCCGATACACTGCACGTAGTTTGACCTTAGCCCTGGCTTAAAGGCGGTAACTTTCTGCTGAATACCGAAGCTTCGTCTTCAAATGACGATTTAGATCACATGAATACTCGCTTGTTTGCTAAATTTACGTTGCCTACCAGTGTGTTGACACCCAGTTTTAATGCAATGGCATCTGTCTGCATCTCTTTTATTAACAATGGCGAACTAATGAGCCCCTAACAAGGACAAAACTTCAGTTTTAGGATTGCATGACGACTGGCGAGGTATTGCATATCCCTGTATCTTAAACTCAGTGGCGCAATTGCCCATGGAGGACAGGGCCTGCTACGCACATGTCTGTTTTAGAAACCGAGAACTATGGGGGCGCAGGACAGATGTTTCGGATACGTTGTCAACTGAACGTGTAAACCCCAATGTTTAGTTCCCAAGCACGTTTGGTACTTTTTATTTCGACCCGCTCAAGGACTGAAAAACCGAGTCGACCGTGCTCAACCCGGCAATCGAATCCTGTACTGCGGGGTTCTCAAAGCTTCGTCCTTTAAACCTTGACGAATTAAAATTTGCAAAATCATAACTACTTAGAGATTTATATCATACAGTACATACAAAATTTGAGTTTTGATTTTTTTCTTCTTTTAAATTCGTAAATAGCTTATTATATACCGCTATGTCCCCATGCTTGATTTCCCTTCTCCCTCACCGAGAATTGAATTCCACTGTTACTCCCGTACTAAATTTCTGAAGGACCGCCCATTTATCTCAGAATTTATGTTCGCAGAACGTATTTAGAACGTATTTGTACACTGACCTGTTGCAAACCGCGAGTTTAATATTTTGCTGCGAAAGTAACATTTTTTGAGTTGCAGTACGATTCAGATATTCAATCACATTGCATACTAACGTGACCTTCGCGGTAGATCACTGTCGAAGGTCACGATACTTCACCTTTTTAGTTGACTAGCTGCGTTGCCCGACGTTCTACGTCGAAGATTAAAGTTGTATCAAGTGACGCATGTTCAAAAATTAAGCTTAAATAAAATGAAAAAAAAAAAGTTTAGGTGTCACAAAGTGTGTAAAAGTCAAGGTGTAGAAAACAGCATTTTATGACTTAAAAATTTAAATTTACACTTTCTAAGGAAACCTTCCCCTAAGAGGGGTTTTACACTCCATAAGATCCCCTTGTGAATTCTTGAGTATCTTAGAACCTCTATGCCAAATTTGGCAAAGGTCCGACACAAACTGGATTTTTATAAGATATATACTCACAGCCATTAATGTATATATTTTTTTCTCTCCAACTCCCTACCTTCTAGAAAGTGTTACCGATACGCGCGAGTCAAATACTCTACAACATTTCTGTGGCTACAAAGGCATTACGGTTTCAACGTCTATGAATCAAGTTTTCGCTTTCCTAAGACCTTTGCGAGCAACTACACCGCACGCAGGCCATAAGAAACAAATGCAAAAACAAAATTCCCTTAGCACTGAATGTTTTCGCCTAAATTTCGAAAAAATTCCAAAAGTTTGAAGAAAAAAAGTATTAAAATTCTCAGAGATTTTAGAGAGGAGCTGTTTCGTTAGTTAACGTCTGGGTATGAGCGTTAACTATGAAAACGCAAGCGAGCAAATGATTTTTCTACTTGAAGCAATAAAATAAGAAACACGAGTTGGTTGCAAAACAGTTTTATACACAACCTCAGTTCAATCCAAAAATAAAGTTTTGCTTTTAATCGTAAATTTTCAATCATTTACTGTCATTTATTTTAATTATACAATTCTTCAGGAAAGTAAATTGCAAAGAAAAATAATCATTTACTGAAACGTACTGCCCGTTTAAACGCGAAGATTTTTAATAACTTTTTAAAAAGTAAATCGTAAAACTTTGCTTACTCTAATAAAAACACTGCTTTTGCTTTCGATTAACTGAATACTAATTGCAATTCGACTTTGTTTCAACCGGTAAATAAGAAAGAGAAAATTGCTGGATTTCACTTTTGGATTTTTTTTTTTTTTTTCGACTAAACACTTAATTAAAAATTTTAACATAGTATATATATAAAAAAAAGATTGTGAAAGCTCTCAACTCTGCAGGATGTGATGGTTAATACAGTTAGCTATGAAAGGATGCTCATTAAAACTTCAGTTTTAATATACACTGCAAAAAAATTGTTATACCCAGTTTACATGCATGAGGGCAGTTACGATTAGTCAAACTAGAAAAAAAAAAAAACTTTTTCTAAAACAAAACAGGAATACTCTACAAATGCGTGTTTCGGGGAAACACGGGGGAAGGGAAATTTTCAGGGAATCTCATTTTCCAATGCAAAAAAATGTGCTTTTGGATGTTAAGACATCCGAAAAAAGCTAGGTTTTATTTTGTCGTTTATCGAACCTCTTGACTTCTAAAAGCAGACTTATTTTCATTGAAAAAGTGTTTCATTTTCTACTTCGAAAAACGTGCCTGTAAAAATCGGCAAATTCCTGCAATTTTTTGCTGTTATTTTTTTTTCAGCACAAAGGTATTTGTTTCTTAACATTTTAGCATTTATGACAGTTACGTACACTAGGGAAGGCAGGAAAAAACATGGAACAAGCAGTTTTCGCACCAATTCAAAGAACACAAGGAAAAGTCACGTAAAGTTGTTTTTACCATCGAACTTGCAATCTGAAACATTCAATTATTAGGACATCTGAAGCGATTCATTTAAAACGCCTGAAAATTTTAATCATAACAGTTAAAAAATAAATAAAATTTTCAACGTTGAAGTTTAAACTTCTATAACTCCGCACTAAAAAAACTCGAAAACTTTAATGCAGAGGATTCACATTGTTTTGGTCACAAAAGTTTAACACTACGCTGTTACAGCTAACTGGATTGAAAAATTGCAAATATACAGGGTGTTTCAAAAAGAATGACCCTAGTTCAAAAAATCATAACTATTCAGATTTTAATCCGTTTCGTTAAGGGTATCGTTAGAATGGGGAAAATATCAAGTTTCACGGAGTTGCCGACAAGTAGCGTTAACTCTTTCTTTGCCCGCCATTTGGGCGTTTGAAAATGGCGACTGCACAACAAAAATCGTATTTTGTTCTACGCTTCGTTAAGTGCGAGTTCGTAACAAGTGTCCAGCGTGATTTTCGTCGAGAATACCCTGGTGTTGGACCCCCTGCCTCGAAGAGCATTAGAAAATGGTATAAACAATTCAATGACATATGTTTTTGTGGAAACAGTCGATGCAGACATGCTTGTAAAAGTTTGGGACGAATTTGACTACCGTGTAGATATATGCCGTGCATCAAAAGATGGACACATTGAGCGCCTTTAATTTTGGATCTAAAAAACTTTATCATCCATGTGATAAAATTAATCTGAAGGGTCTATTTCCAATAGTTTTCATAATATACGCATTTCAAATCGGCTCATTCTTTTTGAATTATAAAAACTTTATGGCCTGTATTTGATCCCATCTCTCAAGACGTGCAGAGCTTTTACCTTAGTATAAACCAATAATTGCTTCAACCCAGAACTTTAATCAATTCGTTCTAGTTAGATTTGCATGGATTTTTTATTTTACACTCTTAATTCTGACTATTTCTGCAGGGGGGGGGGTCCTCAATGTTTCTGAAAGTGAGCTAGATTCACATCGCGTAATTCATGAAGGACTGCAGTCCAACGCACGTTCTATTTCGATTTGTCAAAAGTTTTTATGCGTGACTTATTAGGGAACTCGGTGAGGGTATGTCAACCGAAGTCAGATCTTGGACCGTAAGCATTCTTTTCGAATACAAAGCTCAAAAGTTAAATCAAAAATGGATAATTGCATTACAAAAATATGGAAACAAACAAAATAATAAAATGAAGTCCAAAATTTAAGAGAAAATATAACTGTGCAATTTTTAGAGACCGGAATGTTTTCTAAGTACGCATGGATTACAAAATCCACTCATTGAGGGAAGTATAATGCCAAATTAAAAATTTGATGGTTAGTTTAAGAGTAACTTTTCTATGGATACCAAATTTAAAGTTTTAAAACCTCAAATTGGGTTTTCTAAAAGCATTAAAAACGAATTTGGACACATTGTTTTTTTCATTGGAAACATTTTGCAAAACAGGCCTTTATCCTGTTATGTTGATGTATGTTTGTGTAAAGCATTTTTTTTTCTGGAAAATTCAACTTATATCCTTAAGTAACTTTAGTAGAGTTAGAAATAATTGTAGAAGTAAGGAAAGGACGGGAAGGGGGAGGGGCATGAAACGAACTCATGTGAACTCATAAAGTAGGAAAGTGCTGGCAGTCAAAATGTGATTCAAGGTCCTTTGATAAAAAAATTTTAGGAGCAAGAATAAATGGCTCACAGCTGAAGCGGATGATACGCTGTGTAAGCGAACTTGTCCAATATGATCGGAATTAACGAATGAAGCGATTGCGAACAGAAGCGCACTAACGTAGTTACACACGCAATTCAAAAGAATATTTTTTCCAGAATTACTGATTCTGTATTAAAGCTATCCTGAAAAAGTAAATAAAAGCATGAAGCAACTACAACTGGGAACCTCATTCTTAAAGAAAAAATTTCGAGTAAATGTTTATTTAAACCATTTAATATCCTACCAAGTCATCTAACAGTGTCGTCTTCTAATTGAAAAATTTAATTAATACATGGGATTCCTCTGAAGTAAAAGTCATAACCACTAGTGACTGGAAAAAAATTAGTCAGTAGCTAAGAAAAGGGAACGCATTCAGGGTTTGAATCCTCGTTTTGAAGCATAAAAATTATTCTGATTAGCGTTTAAATCCATATTTTTGTTGTTGCTGTTTGTTTTTAAAGTAAGAGACACTCTTCTTGATCGATTCCAGTTTAAAAATTTAAACCGTACTGGAAATCCCCCCCCCCTTCACGCACACACTTTAAGAATAAACTACGCTTTTAACACAATTTTAACGACAGCTAAGCCTTTCGCCATTTCAGTATTTTGTCATTTGATCGGAAATAAACTCACGGATGCTCTTTTGTGAGTTATTTCTCGAGTTGTATTACAGGCGCATGAAACTGTAGCTACAGGTAGTTACAGGCCCGTTGACAAGATTTTAAAGGCTTTTTTTTTCATTTAATCTTTTCTTGCATTGTCATGATCGTATACAATATACCAAACAATTCATTGCTCTTTAATAAAGCAATCCTTACTGCAGTGATGGGGTGCTTTGGGGGTGATCTTCTCAGAATCCTTCGTTTCGAGCAATATTATCAATTCTAGGAAGAAATTCTATAGGCATGTAAGGACTTATGACCCACTCTTTTCCTTTCCTTAGTTAGGAAAGTTCTGACTGCGTTAGTGACCAATTTTCAATCATCTACAGATCCTTTCGAATCGAACCTTTTTATGTGATTATTGTGCGGCATGTTTGCAAAAAGTATTTAAAGTTATGTGCATTAAGTTTATTTTTCCAGTTTAACGTACATTTTGTTTTATGTTACGAAATAATGCTTAATAAACCAACCGAAAGGAATTATTGAAGATGCAAATTATATTTCGAAACACTATTGTTATGCATCTTCAGAGCGACAATATTCTTTATTTTGAGAAATTCCTAATTTATCATAGCCTTCTTGCACGAAGCAATATTTTCTCCAATAGAGTACCTGCATTTTTAGACCATATTCAGTGGTGCTTCCGCCATTAGCTTTCCGAATTAGAATTTCAGTCAGTGGACTCAAGTGGTCAAGATTAAGAGTCAGTGGTCAAGAGTGTGACAACCGTCAATCGCAGAAAAAAAAAATCAAGCACAATGATTTAAAAAGAACACTGTGAGCGAATTTTCTGCAAATATTTCCTTTTCTTTTCCGCCAATGGGAGAGTTTAACATCAAAAGCTCAGCCATTGGTAAGTTACTGAAGTGTATTTGAGGCGTTGTTGTAAAAAAACTTCCGAGGCGTTAAGCTTTTTAACTAGTTCAGCAGCAGTGGGGGAAGGACAACTAAATAACGGTGCCTGCTAACGAAATCTGACATTTTGTTAAAATCCAATGAATTACCCAGCCGGAAAAATAGAACCTTAAAACTATGAATCGACCTATTTTAAAAGCACCTAAAAAAAAGTTTGTTATTTCCATTTTAGAAATTAATCTGGGATCCCTGAACCCTTAACGCCAACAAAGATAGTAACATTTGACTGTAAGAACCATTTTTGTGGGAACACCAACCCAATTTTCTTTCGACATTACACAAAATTTCCTAAAAATGCAAATTTTGAAAAATTATCTAAGAGAGGGTAATGTACTACGTACCTCCAACTCTCGTCTTTTACCTTTCCTCAAAACAATAAATTTCACGAAATTTACCAATACCAAACCTTCCTTAAGTTTTAGAAATTCACCCTAATTATTTTTTTAAAATTAAATTTAAACATGATTTGAAACTTAAAATAAGATGGGTTCAGACGGCAGTTTCAAATCAAACAAGTCTCAGAAAAGTCTAAGGTTCGACTCGGATAACATTCACCGCTACTGTTTCAAATAATAGTTATTTTAACTTTACATTCGCGCCTTCCTTGAATTTTCTCCGCTCCATCCACCTAGGAGGCGCTGCCTCGATTGATAACCCTTGTTCTGTATGATGAGTAAATTATGGTTTTCAGACAGTTACGACTCATTTATAGATTTTATATTGGACGGCATAAATTGTAAAATTGGGAACTGTTTCCGTATCTTTTTCAAAAATTGTAAGAGTAAGGGGGAAGGGGGTGAGACTCAAGTGTGTGGTAAAGCTTGCTGTTTCCAGTTTTAATTGCATATGAGAATGCGTTCGACGTTTTCTTTTTACGTACTTAATTATCACGTGGAGGGTGGAACGTTTTCCCTCGAGAACCAGCCCTGTGTACATGTTAATTGTTTTCACTTACACTCGGCAAGTTGCATGCATTTTTTTTTTTTTTTTTTGTCACTTCACTTAAACTTGAAATTCAGGTAATTTTATTGACATCACGCGATTTCCAAATTATGTAAAGTTAGTTTTTAAATGGGATGAATCATTTTTATTTGCACATTTTTGTTTTCTTCTCAGTCATTCCTGATGGAGCTATCTGCAGTGCACATAAATTTAAATCTTTTTTTTTTACAAATCTAAATAATTTTTGAATATCTTTACATATCTAGAAAGTTAATTTAACGATGAATATCTTAAAAAGATACAAACTTCAATCCTGGACATAGTTTAGCACATAGTGTGAGAAAACGCATCGAATTACTAATGGTGGGTTGTTTAAGCCCCCCATTAGAAAGGTTCGCCTATTTAACGTGAGATATTAAAGTCTATCAGTTTCTTTTGAGAAAAAATAATTTCCAAACTTTCACGTTACAAAGAACCTTCACCGTTATTTTTATGTTTCTTGACGGCGTCTGATACTCATGTCTTAAAAATAAAATCATCCGCTCTGCTACTTGTTTGGAAATGTGTATCGGAAGTACTATATTATGCTACACTTTATATTTTACTTTTAAAAAAGAGAAACGATTGAAACTGAAAAGGGCTGGAAACGTCTGCTACTTCTGAAACAATAGAGCTTTTATTTCAATTATGAACTTTTCATTCATCTCCAATTATCCATTCGAAAATTAGGAAATTTTTGAAATCTCAACTATATTTTCAGATTGAAAACATACGTTAAGTTCTTTTTTTCTTTCTAAAGGGGCTGCGTGAGGCCATTTAGCCTTTTGCAGACCTAGTGCGATCTCCCGATACGGCATCCAATTTCATGTGCCACCAATAAGGCGTGGATGTCAATGGCAATTATAATTTTGACACCCAGTTTCTCACCTGATGGAGGAACTTGGGCTCTCTTCGATGCGAAATTGCACTAGAGATTTAATTTTGCCGAGGGCATTCAAAGATAAACTAATACCCGAGGAATCATTGAGATGCAGAATAATCCTACAAGAGGAGCGATAGCGATTTTCTTTACATATGGATAAGTATTAACTCATATAGTGAACATTCTTTTCATTTTTAGAAGTTGAGATTTAAGAAAAACTTTTTCAATATTTAACTATTTTACATTTTTATGTTACTGAAACATAGCGTTCATGAACTTCTAATTATATTTCATAAGAATTTCAAATTATATATTAGTTTCTTGTCGAGTCGTCAGTCAGCAAGCATTCAAAGTAAACGCATTGACACTAGGAAGATCACAAAATGTCTCCTATTGAAATCAGTTTATTCCCAGTTTCGCTGAAAATTCAAATTCCCCCTCTCCATCATTGAATATATAAAGAGGTATGATTAAAATCGGAAAAAAAAAACAGGGAGGCGGGAAATAAAATGTCTGCGAAACTTGGGAGACACCATCGAGAACTGAGCACCCATTTTGGCCCGAATATTATTTAATAAAAAAATCCAGTTGCATTTTTTTTAAACGGCCAAGAATTTTATCAACGATTAATTCTTTTATTGTCTATAATTAACGAAAATAATGGAGTAAAACTTTTAATCCAAGCATGCTTGTATTATCTGAGAAAAAGATGCTGTATTACACTGTTAAAAATTCTGGAAAATTTACGGTAATTGCTACTGGCATCCATGTTGCCAGTAACTATTACCGTAAAAATCAAATGTTACTGTAAAATTACGGTTTCCTCGGTAAGCCACAGCAACCAATTCGAGCTAGGATCGCTTATTTCTCCGGTATAAATTACCGTAAAAATCAGCGATGCTGTAAGTCCGCCATTTTACAGAAACAATTACCAGAAAGTCTTCCTGAATTTTTAACAGTGTCGCATTTTACAGCACGTACAGAACTAGTAACTCATTGCGTGGTATTATAAGTTGCAACAAAGTCGCGGAATTTGATCGTTGTCTTTTACCCTTTAAAGAGACAACCATTGAAAACGGCCAAAATGACGCATCGGATCTTTCTAGTGTTAATGTCATATGAATATATGTACAGTCGAACCTCGTTAAAGTGAACTCAAGGGACCTTTTTAAAAGAAATTCATTTTAACCTCAGTTAGTCATACCCGAACGACAATCAGCTATAGGACGGGCATCTAGTTTGCTTGTGGTTCGTTTTAAGAGTGTTCAAATTGATGAAGTTCGACTGAACAGATATGTAATATGCATATTAGAATCATAATAGGTCAATATATCTAAAATTAATATACTGAAAGCAGACATCAGAGCTCACAAGTTGGCAGGAACATAGTGAGGTATATATGTATAGATTTAAACTTGATTAAACACAGATTTTGAATTATATCCACAACAATTATTAAGAGTAGATAAAGTACTAGAAAACGATGCACATTGAAGAAATTGCAGTTTTTAAGTTCAAAGATGGCTTCCGCCCCCTCTCCACTCGAATATTTTTCTCCTTGAATTCGAAAAACTTATCAAGTCTGATCATTTTTTAATTTCTCCGACAATCAGCTGAAGATTCTTAATTGACTGGAGTCGTAAAGTCACTTTATAGAAAGGAAGAGGATTCTTCATGGTTTTTGAAGAATGTCAAAAAAGGAGTTGAGGCAGCTCGCAATCGACTGCTTCTCAGTCAAAGTTTGGAAGATATTGTTCAGCTGCGTCAAAACATATGATGAATACAGTTTCATCGGATGACAGAAAAAATGCAATACGTAATTTTAGCATTCTTTCCTTCACTCACATACATTTTTTGATCGCACAAAAGTGTTCAATGTGTGCTTTCATTTTTTTTTTTTTTTTGAAAGTTAATGTTTTTGCTGATGCTAATGAAGAGCAACACATCTGTGGAAGAGCAGTTTTAAAATGAAAACAGGAGAGTCTTTTTTTAAAAAAATGTTTGCTTCAAGTTCTCTCGTGTTACTTGAAGCTCCCCAATCTCAGATTCTGATGAGTCGCTTTTAACATTTTGTAAGTGAATATTTTCAAAACGCAAGCAGCACTTCCCAGCATCAAGCTTTTTTTTGGTAGTGACACTTGTAAGACGAAAGCCTCCAACTGGACAGGACTTCGGCCTAGATGGACGACAATGCCACCTCCACAATTAGACACCATTCTGGAGGGAAGGCTTCAAGTCCATTGGTACAGATGTTCACGACCTAGTATCTCCCTTGGCCCTGGGTTTGACAGACAGGAACAAACAACTCTTGCCCGTTTTCGTAGTGAACATCTTAAAACTTTAAAATTTTTGGAGGGGTCGAAGATCTTTCAGACATGTTTCAAGTGTTTTGTTGAGCAGGCTTCGCCTGAGACCATATACTATCGTGCCTGGGGCTCTCCAGGAGGGATTTGACTGAAGACCCAGTGACGGTGCTGGATTTCTTGAGGGTAAACAAACTCATGGACCTGGTCTAGCACTGCTGACCATGGGGGCATGCAACAACAGGTTTCAAGTCTCCCAGCAACTTTACACCGATGGTAACTGCTCGTGACCGAACAGAGAATTCCATGGACTTAACTAGCACGGACTTCACGGGTATGTGGAGTCGTCGGACTCCGAACCCGGAATCCTCCGATTCCGAGTCCAGCACCCTCTCCACTTGGCTATGCTTCATCCAATCCGTCTGTTACTTTATTTTTTCATTTGTTTCTTCCACGAAGTAAGATGTCCGATCCAAATAGTCTGCAGTTTTCGTAAATAAAAGGGGCATTTTCTGCCTTAAGACAAGTGTATTTTTGCAAGTCATTGTGTCTTTTATTTGCAGTTCATTATTCATAATATGTATGGATTCTTGGTATTTTTTTGATAGTCCTTCATGGGAGTTTTATCCATTTTTCCACTGTTATTAGCTACTGCATTCAGTTCTTTTATAGTCTATTATATTGCTTAAAAGGCTTCCTCTTTCGCAGAAGCAATATTCAACCAGACCCCTTTCAACACTCGTGTCTTGGAGTTTTATCCCTTGAATATGATTTCTCCACACACATTTGAAGAGTTCAATCAATGCATGTTATAGCTTTTTCTTCTGTTTTAAACAGTGCATGGAGAAGGGGGGCGAAGGGGGAAGAACAGACGAACGGGTACCTCGTCTTCTAACTCGGGCATCGTTCTGTGTTTTTACAGCTTATGTAGTATAATAACAGTTTAAAACCAAAGACTAATTCTTCCTTGGGGTTGTCCACAACTGATGACACGCTCTGAGGAGGGGGGAAGGGGTCGTGAAATTGTCAGTTTGTGACTCGAGGGAGAGAAATGTCAAGAAAATATACACACATTTTTATAAGGCTGTTTGAATATTAATATTGTGACAGGTGACAAAGGAGGAAAAGTGGAATGTGACACTGACAAAGGGGGATGGAACGAAAATTTTGAGGAAAGGGACATCAGTTATGGTCAGCCCCATATAACTTATGGTACCCACACATAACTTAAGGTACATTTAATAAAACAGTTATATGAATATTTTACAGTTTGGCACAGTATTTATTAAATAAAAGAAAAAACAATTTTTTTAATAGGAATGCTTGCTGACTGTCGCCGTCTAGCCTGTATACCGATTCCTGCAGGTTATTACTTTGTACACTTCAAGATTAATTTTTTATCAATACAAAGAGCACAAAAACAAAAATCTTGTCGAGCGCCACACTTTCAGCAAGTTATTTTTTTTTTCTTTTTTTAAATTCTTTTTTTTTCTTTTTTTTTAAATTCTTTTTTTTTCTTTTTTTTTTTAATTCTTTTCTTTTTTTAAATACTTTTTCTTTTTTCTTTTTTTTAAATTCTTTTTTTCTTTTTTTAATTCTTTCTTCTTTTTTTTTAATTCTTTTTTTTTAAATTCTTCTCTTTTTTAAATTGTTTCTTCTTTTTTTTATATTCATTTTTCTCTCTTTTTTTTAAATTATTTTTTTCTGGCAATTTTTTTTTTTTTTTTTTTTTTTGAACGCTTGACAAGTACAGTATAACTCAAAAACTGCAAACAATCAGTTTTAACACACACCTGATCATGTTGAAGAACAAGTAGTTTCATAACAAATATAAAATGATGCTTCATGATCAGCTTTTGGACATTTTAAACTTTTATAACAAGATATTAATATCAATAACAAAATCAAGGAAATTAAATCCTTTTTCAACAACAAAATTTATTAACCTGCAGGAAAGTACTTCTCACATAGTATTTAAACTATGTTATTAAATATGTTCAAAGCTCTTATTTTTATGTAAAATATTTCATTACTTTATCATTATCACAAAATTAAATATTTTATTATTAAAGTGTTCATTTTAAATTTAATTTATATTTAATGTGTGGAAATTTAAAACTTTTTTATGTTCCAGCCACAAACGAAGTACCTCATTTTATTTAGAGTTCATAAATGTATAAAACTAACATTAAAAAAAACTGCAGCTGAAACAAAAATGTCAAAAAATATTTAAGAAAGTGATTAAAAGAAAAAAAAATAGATATTAAATTTTGCAGTATGTTAGTATGAGGTGTTGCATCGTATGAAATATTAAATAATGTTCAGTAACAAACAGAATTTCACGCAGAACTAAACTATTGTTTAAGATCAAGCTAATTAAATGAATCAACGAGTTATATCTATCGCCGAAATTTGGGGCACATTCAACTCTATTGTGTTGCATTCCATCGAATTCTAGTGACCAGAAGAGTACATAGGAGCAGCATAACCAGATGCACAACTCCGATGCGACTACCACTGAGCGCGAATCGCGAAAGTAAACGGGCAAAAGTTTTGTGCGTCACATAAAAGAAAAACATCCTGCGCTCGACGATTGAAACTTTTAGTTGCTTCTTTTGAAAATTTACATAAAACAATTTCATTCAGGATTCATTTTCCTCTATTTTTAATAGCTTTTTTTCAGACGCTTGCCCGTTTACTAGTTGGTCTCGCTTGCCCATGGAGCCTCATTGCATCGTTGACGTTGTGCATCTAGTTAATACTACATCTATGGTAGGGTAGCGAGAAATTTCCTTCGCGGTAGGGAGAAGGACATTTCTGGCTGAGCTAATAGTAGTTAAAATGAATGGTATTCGATTCCATCATTTTTTTTACAGTTGAGTATGCCCCTTCTTCTCACCGAATATTCGGCATTGGCAATTTATGGTATTCGGTGCATCCGTAGATGTTGAAAAACTAAGTGGTATTAACCCTCAAGTCAAGATTTATTATGCCTATGACAAAGTTACACGCATTTTACTTTTGCCAAGATCTTTATTATTTTTGGCCTCTATTGGACTGTAGCAAGAAATAGCAGATATTTTCACATATTTCAGCAGCAAGATGTATTTACAATTTAGTAAATAATATTGGCTAACGAATATAATTTTCCTCTCAGTAACCATACTTTTAGTTCAATTTCGTTAAGAGGTAAAATGATTCTATCGATCAACAAGCATTAGATGGCCCTTTATAGTGGTAAAGATTGACCACAGAAAGATGGTGGATGACCTTGAAGCTCAAACATCATTTGTAATAGGTAATTTGTGGTTATTTTGTAATCGATAGGTTCAGAGAGAACTTGCCTCTTAGTACTCGGCGTTTTCTGGCTGATTCTACCAATCACAAATGATACAAATGAATTTTTTTTATTAAAGCTCATCAAGCCTTCTCTCTGTGGCCAAGCTTTAAAGTCGTACATTCTTCAAAAGTACAAATGAAATAGCAACCTTTGATCCTGTATAACGTGAAAGTTTGTTTTCTACATATTTTAAAATTAATTTAAAATTCAGTTGTTTTGAAACCGCCTACGAATGTGAGAAGTTTAACAATAATATTTCCATTAACAAAGAAATTAGACAATGTGTTTCCTCGTGCAAAAACTATTCGTAAAAATACAAAACCAAAAACAAAAAACTAATGCTAAAATATATTTAAAAAAGAAATCACGGTTATTAAAAAAAATTTGTCTCAAAACTAATTAGCACGCTGTGTGTATTAAAAGACTAATTTTTATTGTAGTAATTGTAGTTAACTCAGTAGTATTCAATGGCGATTCTACAACTGGGACCAGAGTCCAAGTAAGGGGAGATAATGGTGTAGACTCTGCCGATGACATTTTTTTGGGATAATTGTTTTAGAGGGCCTTTTTTTACCGAAGACTAATTTTTAGTTGGGGGGGGATGTTGCTCAACCTTCCAGGTGTGCGTAATTGCTCTTAAAAACAGAAAGCTTTCTTTATAACAGGTGGTCACGTATCCTTCCTCCGGAAAAAAGTTAGGACTGATTTAAAATATGTATTCGAGTCCAAGGGTGAGAGATTTGAAAACGATAGTTCTGCTCTACTTAGTCGAAGAGAAAGGGGGGGGGGGTTGCCTTGGGGAGAAACTGTATACCTTGCTAATACTAGGTCACGGAAATTCCATGGCATAAAAGTTAAATTTTTTTTTTGGATATCTTTACTGATGTTAAGGGAATGGGGGAAGGTTCAGGGGCTCTGTCTTCGGGATTTTCGATTTTGAACTGTGGAAAACGCAGTTGTTACTACTTTTGGTGACGAAATGGGAGGAAGGGGATTTCACTTTTTGATAACATTTCAAAATTGGAGTTTAAGACTCAATTCTAGTCTCTCTGGTGATGTTAGGGGACTAGGCTGCTTTCATCGGAAATTTTCCATGATTGAAAACGTCATTTTAGAATATCTTTGGTGACGTTTAGGAAACATAGTTTGGGGTCATTCTCAGGAAACTTTTTCACATTGATGTCTGAAAAACACGTTTTTCGGCAACATTCAATTTAAGAAATGGTGCAGGTTGGACGCTGTCTGAAAATGCAATTTTAGGCAATTTTTTGTGGTGTAAGGAATAGAGAAAGTTGGAGAGCTATTGGGATTTTTTTAATAATGAAGTTTAAAAACCTCGACTGTAATCCTTAATCCACGTTAGGAGGGAATTCCTAATATCACGAAAGAGAAATCAGAAACCTTTTCTCCGGATATTTTCCGAAATAGGAGTTCAATATTGACTTCTGAAGGTAATGCTCGAGGCCCAGTTGCAACGCACCGCTTTCGAAAGAGTAACTCATGTAGTACAACTTGAACCAATGACAACAATCATTACTTAGACTTTAGCATCCACTGAAAATAATCAGTTTTCAGTTTGGAAAACTACTTATTGGCGGGTATTCCCATGCATAAATGGCTGACATTTTCGAAGTAAAACCACAAGCGTTTTGTCACATTCCACTCAAAATATACATTTCAAAAACCTGTTCTCTTGGTTTGGTGTTCTTTTCAATTTGAATTTAACAGTACAATCAAATTCCAAAAGTATTTCTGGGATGATTTTTTTTAAAAATGGTTTAAAACATGCTTATTGACAGACGTGTCAGTTACCATGGTGTCCACTAATCTTAAAAAAACATTCAAAAATTGCTGGGAATTTATTTACACCACTCCATTTAACTTAAAAAGCGCAAACCAGAAGAGTAGATTTAGATTTTTAATGTAATGGATGTTTTGCACGGAATGTGGCAAAATGTGCTTCTTAAAAAAAATTTCATTTGAAAAAATTTTTCATCCAAACATTCAATCATAGCTTTTTTTTTTTCTGGTAAAAAATAAAGCACTTCGAATTTCCTGAAATTTCCCGTTGCCAAAAACAAAATATTAAAACTTTAAAATGAAAATAAAAACAAGTTCTCATCAATCATTATTTCACAGTAAAAAACACCAATGCTTTTTTTTCATCTCGTGGGGATAAAGTCTGACGGATTTCGGGGTAAAAAAGAGTCCGGAGTGGAATGCTTTAAACTTCCATTTATTTTCCCCTCCGAACCTGCATTTCTGTGGAGTCAGAGTGACCGATTTTGGGTACAAGAGTCAGAAACCCAAACATCCTAAGAGTCGGAATGGAGAACTGGTCATTTATTGAAAAAAGGTTAGAAATTATTCCGTAGGCATCAAAGTAAAAAAATTAAGTAGTTCAAAATTAACCAGCTAAATCGAAAAAAAAGATCTTTTCTATGGACATTCGTCATCAAGAGCTTTTTCTGACAAAGTTGGTTTGAAGCAAATCCGTTTTTCAGTTCGAAATTTGTATTGACTTTAAATTTCAACGTGGACGCCTATTTCATAATTTTAATTTTTGAACTATTCAAAATTGAACGTAACATTGTTCAAATCAAAAAGATATTTCTTCGTCAAGAGCTTTCCCCAACGAAGTTCGTTAGTTGCAAATTCGCTTATAAGCTCGGATTTATTAATTGCCTTAAATTTGTTTGTAGGCGGTAATGTTGAGTTTTATGAACTGTTCAAACAAAATAGCGGAATATGGAAATGAGTTGCCCTTAGTTCGTTTGTAAAAGAAAAAGTATAAACCGGGCTATTTACTCATAACTTATTGGGAGGGGGGGAGCTGATAGACATTCCTAAACTCCAAACCCATCTTTCCAATTTTTTATTTTTCAATATTTCGTTTTATTTTTTTACTTTTAGTTATATTTTTAAGCTGCCTTAAGCATTCTCATGCTTTTCTCTTAATTCTACGAGAAAGTTGGCTAAAAAGGCAAATAAACTTTTAAAAATGGCAAAGTGACTTCATTTCATTCGCCGAAAAAATAATTAATCCCGCGACAAAAAAACATGATTTAGTTGGAAATACATCAACAAATCAGTCAACATTAGTAAAGATCTTTCTAACGAAAAAAATGACCAACGCACGCACGAAAATCACGTGTCAACGAGTAAACAAAAGCATTGTAGGGATGATGAAAATCCTCTTGAACAAGAAAACGACTCGCGCCCGATAGGATCTTTTTCAGTTCAGACATAAGTTCCAAGACATCTAGTACAGTCGGACCTCCATATATCGAACTTCCACATATCGAAATTTTCTATATATCGAAATCCCAGCAAATTTCTATGTTCATTACATAGAAAAATTGTTTCTATATATCGAAAAAATTTTAGAGACATTCGTAGATTTTGTTTTCCACTTTAGACTGTCTCGTGAAAAATGAAGGTTAGGGGAGAAAATTATGTTCACTAAAGGTTGCTACGAAACTCATAAGGAATCTGGGGTTCAAGGGTGTGTAGATAGGGTCGTTGTTCCGTTCTGGAGTTCTTACATTCCCTCAAGTTTATTTCAAATCTTAGTTGCAACCAGTAACACTAAAATCAGTGTCAAGTTATCCCTTGTGTCTGTTGATTATCATTCCTAGTATTTTTAGCTTCAGTAAAAATCATTCAAGTTAAGTAGATTGAATTTTTTACTTTTCTCTCGATTACATTGTTAACACGAAAATCCCCTCATGTGGCGGTTCAAGTTGAATTTCCGAAGAATGAAGGTGTATGAAGGAGCAAAAATATAATTTCTGTTAAATTTTCAATTATTAACTTTCATTTAATCCGATGCTCGTTTAAATTAGAAGTTGGGTTTCATGCACGAAAATTAGCTTTAATTTTAATGTTTTAGGATATTTTTATGATAAAATAAGATTGTGTTTCTATATATCGAAATTTCTATACATCGATTTTTTTTTCCGGCAATTTGCTACTTCGAATATGGAGGTCCGACTGTACTTTCATTTTACTGTCAGCACTTTCCGTTTCAGGTGGCGGAAGCTTTTTTGGGACAGTAAGGGAACAAGGAATTTAAAAATCAATTGTTCAAAGAAGCGAAGATTTTACTTTCAAGTGTGTGTGAAATTTTTGCTTTAATTCCTAATAGCAATCGCCATTCATAATATCACTAACATTCATTACCATTTTGGTCCCGGTATTCCGAATGCCGGTGTTCCAGCCATTTCGTAATACCGGTGTTTAATATTTTGAAACACCGGTATTTTCAATATGTAACTGAAAATTAATATATTTTAATAGATGCTCTTCGTGACTTGTTTGACATTTACTGTTACTTTAAATGCGTCAATGTTTCATCAATAAACCAGGACGAAAATCAGTCTTGATACCAAAATTTGGCTTTAAATGCAAGCAAAAAACACGACAAATAAACATATTGGAAGAATGTAAGGAGATTTCTTGCATTTTCAGGAATTGTTGTTCACTTTCTTTTGTGCAAAAAACTATTCTACTTTTCTCTTGATAAAAGCAAACAACTTAATTGCCCTGTGAATAACTTCGAACTTTCAATGACAGCATTGTTTTTATTAATTTTACCCCATCATCTCAAATGTAACTTGTTAACAGTTATGTTAAGAAAAAGGAATTCATGGTTACGGCGCAGTTTGAGCCATTGACATTTTTTTGGATTGTATTTTAGGGGGTTTTGTATTTTATTATTTTTTTAAGAAAGGTCATATGAAGTAGTGAGAAGCAAAGGGATGCAAGGGGACATTTTCAAGTTTTGAGTAAAACGCGTTTAAAGATTAGCTCCTATGTTGGCTTTCATTGAATTTTGTTTTCTAAATCATGCTGTATAGCATCAACTACCAGGACTACTAGTACCATCTCTTGCCCCAAGACAGAGGGGAGGTTCACCTACCACGTGTACTGGTTATTGTTAAGCATTGTTTAATTCTTTCTTGTCTTTAGTTAAGCCTTGTTTATTTATTTCATGCGCTTTTATTTCTTTCATCTGTTTCGGTGATGAAGATGGCAACTACTTAAGATTTCAGTGGTACTGTGTGTACGAGTTAATTTTGTTGTTGTTCAGCTCTTACTTTATTATTTAAATAAATGCAACTTTATTAATTAATCTGTGTGATTAATGAACAGTTATCTCCAAATTTTACATTTTACCACTTGCATCTCTTTGCTTCTCACTGCCTCATATATTATTTAATGAGCACAATTACTCTTAGGGGAAACTTTAACAATCATAACTATCACTAAGACTATTACAAATATATTACTGATCCAATATTCAACAGAATATTCAGCATCCTTAAGCTTTAGAGATTTTCCAATTATGAATAAAATTCAACTCGAGGACCAAAACCAAGATTTCTGCAATTTCGGATTTTGAGACATTTGAAAAATATTTCTACGTCATGGAAAGACATTTCTCACTAATTATTATTGTGAGCTTCTATCATCGCGCGTCGGTCAATTCACAGTCAGTTAGGTCGCCATGTAATGATATTCGAGGATATAATTTTCCTTGCTAATACTGCGTTACAGGCTCCATTACAATATTAAATATCAATAGGAATGAACCTTTGCCTTTAAGAGAAACAATACTGAATTCCATGCAAAATACCGAGAGCCCAGTTATGCGTTCTACATAGGCTGGAGTTGCGTCCTCGTAATGGGCTCTTCTGTCTGGAATAGACAATAACCGAACTAGCGGCTGATGTCATCTCATTGAATATAAAGTACCAAGCAGGGGCGTGCTCAGAAATTTTAGGGACCGTCACAAATGACTTTTCCCATTCCCCCTTCATATTGTTTACCACAATAACTTCACGTCTAGTTTTAAAAATATTGGGCCCTTTTCAGGCTCGGGGCAACAGGTGTCCCTTCTCTCCCTCCCCCCCCTTCGTAGACGCCCCTGGCCAACAGACTGATAGATAAGCTGATTTGTGAGAACTTCTCGTGATCTTAATTTTCGTATAGTAAACTGTATAATGGGAAATAAATTTGAAAACACATTTAGTTCGCAGCTTTTCATACACCATTGTTCGTATAAATTACATATTTAACATTTTAAAGAAGGACAGTTTATCAAATATTTTATAGTAACAAAATTAACTATCGAATTGTCAGTAATTGACATTTCGATGATCCTTTGACAAGTGCCTTCCCGGAAAACTTTGAAAGTTCACTTCTCCATGCAAATTTGCTTGAAAGACGAAAACACGAATGAAATCGCAAATGAAAATCTTTGATAAATTTCAAAAAAAAAAAAAAAATCTTTAAAATGAGTTTTTAGTTCATACAACTTAAAATGAATACAATCCGAGAAAATTTCACACTGCATGCGAGCTAGATTAGAACATGTAATCCGTTTTGCTTTCCTTTTTAGCCGAGAATACTACCCACTACAGAGCACACGTAGATGAAAATAACGGAGTTATGAACTTCTAGCGGTACCCGCACGGCTTTCAATTTGCTATGTTCATTTGCTCGCCCATGTTACGGTTCCACGTTATGATAATTTGGTAATTTACTCGTCCACATGATAATTTGCACGGTAAAATGTTCTTGAAATTGGAATAGAAAAAGAACAAAATCGAAATTTTAAAAAATCACTTCGTGGCGCACACCCTTATGCTACGAACTAATTCTGTGACAAACTTCATGAAAATGGGTCAATCGGTCTAGGTGCTATGCTCGTAATAGACATCCAGAGACATTGACTTTCAGCTTTATTATTAGTAAAGAAAATACCTGCACACTAAAAGTCAGTGCCCGACTATCCGCTTAGCCTACATGTTATAATTGGTTGACTGCATTTTGCGCACTAATTTGTAAGGCTACGCTCACAGAAGAAGTTTTAACACCGTGGTAATTACAATTAAATTACATGGATCTAAACCTTGACAATTAAATCCATTGAAACTAAATTACTTGGATCTAAAAACATAATTTATTGTAAAACATACAATGATTTTAAAAAAGCTGATGCTGTAAGCAAACGAGCCGATGTACATAATGTAATAGGTATAATTCTGATGAGACGGAATTTAACCTTTATTCTTTTTTGAGTGGCATGGGTGCTTAAACAGCACAAAACAATGTTTCAGCAATTAAGTGGTTCAATTTCATACTAATGATCAAAATTTATAATCATGAGTCAGCTATTCGAACGTAAGTTTTTTCACTTGCCCCGAAATGTGAGGAAATGCAGAATAGATTCTCCTAGTTCAATACCATGAATTAAATTATCGTATTCCTTATTCTGATCAGATTCCATTGAGTAAGAAGACATTGAACTACCCAAATAGTGACTTTTATAAAACGAGAGGAAGAGTAACGAAATTACCACTTTAGAAGTGGTATTTAAAATACTTTTTTTAAACTTTAAGGTCTCTTGCATTTTGATAAAAATAGAAACACATTAGTTAGGATTGCAAGTTTTCTTTCATTTAACAAGCTTACTTTTCAAATCACATTACTTGAAAGAACGCAAAATTGATAAAGCATTGTACTTCAAATTCAGTGGATATCTAAAATACAGTAAAATACATTCTGTAGTAGCTAATACAATGAACCTGTCTGGCAATGTTTTAGCAAAAGAGCTGCTAGGTTCAAACTTCCAAAAAAGAAATATGAGCTATATAAAAAATATTTTGTAGTAATTTACCGCCCTAAGTCAGTGCTACAGCATTGATTTTATTTAACAAGCTTACTTGTCAAATCACATTACTAGAGAAGACGCAAAATTGATAAAGCATTGTACTTCAAATACAGTGGATATCAAAAAATACAATAAAATACATTCTGTAGTAGCCAATACAATGAACCTGTCTGGCAGTGTTTTAGCAAAAGAGCTGCTAGGTTTAAATTTGCGAAGAAGAAATATGAGCTAGATATAAAAAATTAAAACAAATTCTCAATGTATCTCAACACAAATCTTATCGATGTTATAATTTCGCAAATTTTACTATTATATTTTTTTTTATTTGAAACCAATGATACCTTCGTACCTGCTATTTCTAGCTTAACCGGTGAAGGGTACCATGGTGGTTGAGGGGGAGGGAAAGAAACTGAAGGGAAAACTCTTGAAATACATATCGTACATACGCACATACCTATACACACATACATACATATATATACATACATCTACACACACACAACCACATATATACACATATATACACACATATATACACACATATACACACACATATACACACACATATACACACACATATACACACACATATACACACACATATATACACACATATATACACACATATACATACACACACACATACATACATACATATACGCATATACATAGAAAAAACCATATATATATATATAAGGGGGAAAAGGCTTGAAAAAGTTAGTAGGCTCGAGGTGCTATGTTGGGAAAGGGATGAACTTCAGAGGAGAAAACTTTTGTATAAACCACGAGATTAACAAAAGCCCGGATACGGAGGATAAGGGTGGCACTTTTGCGTCATAGGTACGTCATGGCTCAGTTTCAAACTTTGACGTCTAACTGGTCAAAACAGCAAAGCGTTTTTTTGTTCTTTAAACATTGCCAAAGTTAACCTTATTGATATTTAAATTTCATGTTCTGCAATTAAACAAAGCAATCCTTTAAATGGGACTAGCAGTTACGTTAAAATTAAAAAGTATCCACCACAAGTTAATGAACTACATTCAATATATAAACTTTGGATGTCAGAAGGTCTAAGTAGCTGTAGGATATGCTTTAGCGTTGATGTATATTTTTAATTATTTTTTGGTTTGTAAATTTATTTCCAGTGACTACTTTTAAATAACTGATAGATCTGTCTTCGAGAGTCCTGCAGTTTCAGTAAGACATTCCCAAGCCTTATATTAAACATTTTATTTCGAAAAAATGTTGGAAATACAGCGGATAAAAAATAGAAGTAGTCAAAATTTTATTAGTCGCACTGCACGGGGATGTGGTGCTACCTAACACATGCCTTTTGAAGAAAAAAAAGAATTTTGCTCAAAAAATTAAAAAACGGCGCAAAATAAGATATCTTAGTAGTTAGACCGTTTTATAATAATGGGAATGCAACATTTTAATTTGCTGCTCTCATTTACTTTCAACAATTTTAAGCAACAAATTTCGTCATGAAAGGTTTAACTATATTTCTTTTGGTTTGATTATGATGTTTAGCATCAAAATTAATTTTTAAAAAAGTTTAGGTTCTTGAAGGTTTTCCTCTAGATTTGTGATCAGTGTGAGTAGCTGGCGAAGGATTTTACTGTCAGTAATGATTCTACAAATTTTAAATATTTTTTTTAATCATATTTGCCACTAAGACTGATTCGGGTAAAGCTTTTTTCCAACATTTCAGATATCAGTTTGATTTTGATAATACTTTTTAAAACTTAAATTTCTTCAACTATTCCTTGCAGTTGTACTATTAACATATATACTAGTCGACCCGTGCGGAACTCCGCACTGTGCTTCGAATCGCTTCATAAGGTATTTCGCTCTTTCAGAATTTCAAAGGAAGAACATTATGAAGAAGAACCGAAAAAAAAAGTAAGCGCAGAAGAGAAGGCATGTAGTTTAAAGACATCAGTAACAAAACCTCGTTAACTACAACGTTGTGATAATTTGATCATCACTCACCTTTTGGTCGTACATATTTTCAATTCAAACATGTACGGCATCATTAAAAGTGTGGCTGAGTAGTGACTCGTGAAAAAGCAATAATTGTGCATATAAAAAAACAGGTTGTGGCAAACAGAGTCCTGCCCATGTGAGCATCTGACGGGAAAAAAAAGAAATATTAAAGAGATATTTATTGGCACGGATTCGAATTGGCGCCATTCTGAGTAACAGCCCGACACCCCAACAAACCTAGCAATTGCGCCTTACTTTTCGAAAGCTATTCATTGAAGGAATGCGTAGTAAAAAACAGCAAAAAAGCTTTTTGCCAAAAAAAAATAATAATAAGATCATGCTTCTATGTTTTGTCATTAACCAGCATGATACGATTTAAAATTATTCGAAAAGCATGGAATTTGATTAAAGAATGACGAAGATCTCACGTAGCGATTGAAACGAACATTCTAGAGAAGTAATAAATTAGATTGAAAATAAGTGTTTTTATCTTTAAATATTGAACTATTTCACATAGAAGGTTGCTTTAACAGTTACGGCTTAACTGCACGCACATGTTTCTCTTTTAATCGAACACTTAAAATTCAAAACCAAAACCAGTTGAACTGAGTCCGTTTTTTAAGTGTAATTTTTCGAATGTAGACAAAATGTATTTTTTTTTTCAGCACAAAGCAGAGGAATAGAAAATGATTTCTTGCTAATGAAGTTGATAATAATTTTAATGCTTTATATCGTATTCGCGCGAATAAAAAATTAAAGGTTTACTGGGTGAAACTCGTAGTTTTAATTTGGCGTAGTATTTTTTTCATTTGTACAAAAGGTCGAACACTGCTATTAGAAACATCTACATTTCAGCATACAATAAAAATGTTTTTCTGCACAAAAAGGATTTCCTTTTAATAAATCTAATACTTTTTATGCTTACATTATGCTGAGTGGTCTGGATGTAGTCAAAGCTTAAAAAAGGAAGAACACTCTTCGATTAACAGTCAACTTATCCGAATGATAACTGTAGCCTGCATAAAGGAGTCGAAACACCAAGTAGCAATCCCACTGCATTTATTTTATTACGTTTGTATGTTATGAGTACATGTAATGCGTAATACTAATATAAATTTGATATTCTTTCGGACAGCCCAAACTTGCCTGAAATTCGAATAGTTTATAGCCGAACGCTCTACCGAAAAAAACTTATCAATTTAACCGAACAACTAAGTCCAGTGCTTTTAAGCTTTTTTTTTTTAATATAAACACACACACAGGCTTTTTTTTTTTTTTTTTTTTTGCTGAAAACGACGTAAAAAATGGAAAACTGCATTAGAACTTTGCTTTTAAAAAATGCATAAGAACTACAGGCAGCATCAAGGTTTTGAAACAGCAAGGGGCGTTTTCGAAAACTTGATTTTCGACCGTAAGTCTATTTTTCTTCATTAGCCAGCCTGATAAGTTTTAAAATGAGAAGGGAATAATATATAAGATAAGATATTGAAGAAACATTTTTTTATTCTTGAAATTTTTTACAATTTGTTACCGCAGGCTGCTTGAACCGTTATGACTTAGATGGCAGCACGTGTTCATCATTTAACAGAATGGTTAAAATACAAAATAAATTGAACTATACTTTTTTTTAAGCGTAGCTTTTCGAATGTAGTAAAAATGTGATAAGCTATTTGTTTTTTTGCAAAAAGAAGAAAAAATATATATTTTACCCTTCAAATTGAGGTAGTAATTTTTTTATTTGTACAAAGAGTCAAAAACTCATTAGAAGAATATATATTTCAATATACGATTTATTATTTTTTTTCTGAACAAAAAACAATTCTATTGTAGTCTGAAATCTTAAACCTGTTACTTATATTTTCGCTTACATTATGCTTTAATTTTCTTACCACAGCCAAAGCTTAAAAAGAAAAAAAAAACGTACAATTACGAAGTAATTCACCACAACGTCACTTCAAGTTTTCATATCAGCAAGGAGCGTTTCCTTCTCATTTATTTTATTTCTTCATAGTCGTTATTCACTTAATTAAGTGTTCATGTAATGCGCGATATTTCTCTAATTGTTTGTTGCAGATTGTCCAGACGTGGGCCCGAACACGGATTCTCCTGGTTACGAAGAGAACGCTCTGCCGATCAAGCCATTCAGCTCTGTCGGTCGTAGCGCAAATTAAAGTTATAAGTTTAACCGAAAACCTCATTCTGGTTCTTTAAAACAGGTTTTTTGGCTGAAAAAAACTATTTTTAGACCGTGGGTCTATTTTTCGTCAGTAGCCAGCTCCATAAGCTTTAAAATAAGGCGTAAATCAAAGAAATCGATCAAGAATTGAGGAAAATCTGGCGTAGAAACCAAAAACAAGCTACAGAAATAATATATAAGGATAAATAGCTAGAGTATTGCTCAAAAATTCAAAATTTACACCCAAAATTTACAGAGTCCTTCCTCTACGTACATGATCAGCATTTGTCTATCACAAATTAACTTCTACACAAAAAAACGATTTTTTTTCCTTTGTTGACATATTTTTCCCAAAAATAAACTTTTCTGCACATTTATTGAAAGAAAGGTTACATCAAGTTAATCAAAAATACACGTTAGAGAATCAAGAGTTGGGAGGAACTGCAAGTAATCATTCCTCCAACTACCAATCTGCTCTTTAGTTCTTATCACGTCTCCCCAATAAGAAATGTTTGTATGTAACAAAGAAATTTGTAGCAACTGCAGTTAAAGTTTTTTCTGCATCCAATTTTTTTTAAAAACTTTAGATAGAAGTAACAGAAATTACAGGCCACAACACCATCTGTAACGATATCTCACTGCTTAAACAAAATCCTAACACACAGGGCACGCATTCAACTACCCTGTTAAGCAACCCTAAGCATACCACTCAAAAACTCACTTCCCTCTATGGGTCATGCATTACACAATATTTGGCTGCAAATGTCCCGTACGTAACACAATCTCGAAATATGCATCTTATTTTCACTGATAAAATACAAATGATGAATTCAGTTATTTTTTACTCTCATTTATCTTTTTTACAGTAAATAAATATTGAAATTTTGAGTCTTAGGGTTACGTACGGAACATTTTACACCCAAATACTGCGGAATGACGCCATTTCCAAAGAGTCATGTTTCCTTTCGAACTTCCACTTTCATGTGTTCGAATCTTTGGATCAACCATTTGATTCTTCCATTAGCCCCATTTTCGGAACCAGTGTGCCGAGACCCGATCGCTCACTTGTGGGCACAGCGTCGCCTGTACAGAGGGCATTCGAACCCCCATGCTCGAAAATAGCCAACCGGCACAGAGAAAACGACACCTGTTATTTTTCTTCCAACCACGAATTTGATCTCAGCCGAGATACTTTCCCACCCATCACGAAACAAGGCATCAAATCAAAGCCAGGGACACTTTACATTCACAGGGGTGCCCGTCCTCCCCATAGAATGCCCCGCCTTCCCCCCCCCCGAAAAGAAAATTACCTTTGTAAACATTCCACCTAAAATTCGGTGATTGTACATAACGTTCAGGACTTAAGATATGTATATGCGTAGGTTTGTGTGACTGATGCATAATCAGGACATCGGTGTACAGTGATGAGTGAGAATAATGTATGATACAGTAACCCCTCGTTATATCGCGCTTGTCGGGAGACAACAAAAAAGCGCGATATATCCGAAAACGCGATATAACCGAGGTTATGAAAAGTAACGCAATTTTAACATTTTAACATAAAATTTAATGACATGTTCCCCAACAAAAACTTTAGTTTAGTATCGAACTAGGACGATTCTTTTTTGTAAAATCAAAAAGAAATTAGTCTACCCGTTTTTCTTTTCAAAAAAAAATCCAAAAATATTTATTGGTTTATGGTGGAATATGAATCGAAAGGTTGTAGCTGAAGCTGTATTGAACTAAGTACATGGAAATCATACAAGGTTTTTTTATTGTTATTATTTAAAAATATATATATTTGATGAGAAATATTTTCAAAAAAAAAAAATGAGATTAGTTTAAAGAAAAAGAAACATTTTTTAATTAAATAATTTTTGGGAGACAAAGGAAAAGCACGATATATCCGAATCAGCGATATAACGAGGCGCGATGTAACGAGGGGTTACTACATGTTATGAAGAAAAAAGAAATGTGTGAGTACTGTTTGCGGTAATTATGTATGACGGGTGGGTGATGTATGGGTGTTGCTGCGAATGATAGGAAAATGAAATGTTATTGTGGGGAAGATTGAAAAGGATTAATATTAAAATTATGCATTTAATAAGTTAATAAGTTTAGGAAATGAAAATTATTAAATACCAGTATTGTATTTTTGTATGGTTACTGAATGTATGAATAATTTGTCATTAAACACCCCCCTCCGCCCCTCCCTAAACAAAAAAAAAATGCCCCTGGCTTTGATGAATGAGCAATTCAAACATATTGACCCCTACGAGTATTAAGCGTAAAACTTATTGACTACGACTAATTTAATGATCAGAGGAAACCTAAATTGATGAAGCAGACGATAACACACGTTGTCACTAAAAGTATAAGTTTTAATATTTTGCTCAGGGCACCTTTATACTCAAAATACAAACTAAATAAAACTAGCTTACTTTTCTACAATAATGAAAACATAATTCTACTAATACTATTAAGACACTTAATTCTTTTGACCTCAAATGGAAATGCAAATAACTGTCCAAGGGACGTATAGCTGGTAAAATGTATGATAAAAACTTAAGATTAACAAGATCTGTCAGAACAGATGTCAAGAAAATTGATAAAGATTATGCAAGTTATACAAAGAAAACTTTAGGTAAATTGTTTAACCCTTGCCGTTAAGAATTTCCGTGATGACAAGCTAGAGAATTTTCAATTAACACGGTGCTTTTAGAAAAGATTTTCTGCGTTCAAGACTGAATACAAAGTACAGGAACTCTATATTTATGCAAAGTATTAGCGGAGAATGAAAAGAACTATCAAAAAAATGTGTTAGACTAGTCTACAAATGAAACTGCAGATTTAAAAAAAAAAATAACTTAAGAACGGCTATTTATCAAGGATGGCATTTGATGATTGGTGATAAATTAAAAAACTTTTCGACTGATGTAATTGACTGATACGATAATAACGTAGAAAATAATCTTTTTGCAGGAAGTACCCTCCAAAGCCACCAGAAATTTCTCGCGATTATTTTAAACCCAACTTAAAAACTGAGACTAACGCGCACAGCTGCCGGGTCAGAACCTGCTGTTTAAATTCTAGAAAGTTATCTACGAAACTGATGATTAAAAAATACCAATTCCCAGGTTTTTTTTTCTACGGTTTGAAGTTGACGATATTTTAACTAATTTCTTGAACATATAGCCGATTCCATTAAAAAAAATGAACAGCTTGAAAGATCAAGCAAAATACCAGTTATTTCAAAATTTGATACATTATTTTGTGACTATCAAAAGTCATTTGTCCTTTTGTAACGAAAAAGTTTGGTAATTACATTTTAATTTTTGATTGAGATCTACTGATGACCAGAGCAGTACTCAGTATTAGACTTATTTTTATTTAAATGCTAAATACAATTTGTCAAGAGCTACCTAGTGGAGGGAAATAGGTCATTTCTTTTAATAGGGAAGTTGCAACCTATTAAATGTTCATATTTTGGCTATTGGATATTGTTAATTGACCCTCAAAACTAAAAAATTCTCCATCGCCGAATTTTAAAACACCGTGGTTGATTTTTAATGAATTTTTAAAAATCCACGCGCAAAAGTGCGCTCTTCTGAAACGTCACGAGCCTACGTCACAGGGCGCGAATGGGCAGCCTTCCGCCGAAGATCCCTTGTTTTCGCTAGGGACATTTTGAGCGCGCTGATATTTTTAGTTTTTAGAAATTCAATAATCCTTTTGAACACACTATGGAGACCGGATTCGTTAAAGCACAATCTAAATAATCTTCCTCAAGTAATATCAATGATGATATTCGAATATTTACGAGAGGATGAGAGGTTTAATATTCCAGAAACGCGAGGAGTTAAATGCGAGGAGATAAGCCTTACGTTTTGTCTTCGAAGTCGAATGCACGTTCTTCGGTTTCTCCCATGACATGGGAACCGGTTCGCTAGCGTTTCTCTCCTATCGGAAGAGCGCATGACGTCACTTCCTATGCCATTTGACGTCACAGGCGCTTGAACTTTAAAAATTAATTAAAAATAAACTACTTATCCTATCGCAAAAATTTTTTCACCTATGATGTTCATACATGTTACTCTATCATATAAAAATAAAATTGAAAAATCGAAAACTTCCCTATTATTCATTTATTAAGTCCCGGACGTATTCATTAATGTATATACATTACTTCCATTAATTCAACTCATTTATTCTCTCATTCCCTTACTTTTTCATTTCTTCACTATTTTATGAACTCTTATTTATTGTTTCATCTATTAATTTCTTTTTTGATGAAAATTAATGAAAACTTTTTAATTATCAAATGAAAAATATTTCATTAAAAAATATTTTTCAATTTGTTCGATTGCAAAAAAAAAAAAAAAAAGGAGGGGGGAGGATTTATTTCTACTTTATTTGTTTGAAGCTTCAAGTTAACTTGCCAAAATTCAACATTAAGACGAATTGGCTTCAAATAATCTTTATCAAAACGAATTTGATCTGAAAACAGGTGCAAAAAAGGATTTTCCGAAAATATTATTTCAAGAATATCTTGAAAAATTAAAAAATTCGCATCCGAAATTACGGTAAAAGTGAAATTTGTTTAGAAATTCAAAGACAAAATTTTAGCAGAAATAAAGATTACACTTTTTTTTTTTTGAATCTAAGATAGCGGAACTAATGAAAATCTTCCTAACTGTAGAATTAGCATTAACAGTCAAGTTGTCGTACTTGAGATATACCCTAACTTGGGACGTTTAGCCGAATTTAGTTTCGAGGACTAGTACACCTGTCGGTATTTCACCTGTAAGAAATAAGTGCTGTTACGGTTACAGAATAAATTAATAGTTATCTTTTGGTAGCTATTGTGAGTTAAACTTTGATGTGTCAGCTTTATGGGTTAGCTTAATGATTTTGAAAATTTCGAAAAAAAAAAAACGGTTTTTAATAACTACTGTATAAGCTTTGCGCAGAGGCAGTGCCATAGCCAATGAGGTTCTACCGAGGCGTGACTATTGCTAGTTGAAAACTTTTCCCAATATAGGGCCGTGGTAGCCCGATCGGTAGAGTGTCGTATTCGGGGCCGGAGGGTCCTGGGTTCGAACCTCGATGGCCGGAAGACTCACCGTCGTCATTAAGGGGGGACTGGGCGACGTTAAATAGGCTCGTGGTCTCAATGTCCTCCAAGTGAAACGATACCTCTGGGGGTGCTAGCAACCAGGTAGCTATTAGCTCCTGGATTAGTTCTAAATTCTCATTAACTGTTCGATCCGGTGATGGTGCTGCCAATCTATCGGTATATAAAATAATGGAGGCAAGGCACTTAGTATGCAGTCCCCGACATAAATACAGTTGTAGTCAGTTGTGATCTCTGAATAGGAATAACTACTGTATACACTACAGTAAACTGGAATATCTGCGGGAAAAAGTGGCACGGTTACCATGGATAAGCAAATTTCGCTGATAATCTGCAAAATAGGTTAAAAAGATGGAGATTCGGATACTCTCTTAGTCCGGATTAATCAGGTTTTTACTGTATTAAGAAGTTAGCGCTTCAGTAAAATGTATACACAAACTCAAAATTGTCTGGTCCCGCTTTTCTGCTTGTAGATCTAAAAACTTTTAAAAAATTTAAATTAGGTTCTACTTTCTCAAGATTTAGCACTTCAGCAAAATGTAAAAAACTCAAAATTAATATGTTACCAGAAGGGAAGAGTTCAGTTTAAATATCTGATTATGCTTAAGTTTTAGTTAAATGTTTTGCTAATTATCACTCTTCATTTTAAAAAACTAAGCAAAAGTACTTTCCATAATGAAAGGAAATTTAAGACAGACTGGTAAACCTTAAATTACGCTAAAAATAACATGCTACTTGTAAAACATACGCGCTGTAGTTAATGACTAAATTATAATAATTTTAACTAATGCCAAGAAATTAGATTAGTGCTAACCATTTAGGTGCTCTGAACAAAATACAGAATTTAAATATAAATGCCATATAAACAGTTTTAATTCTTGACAGCTCAGTCTCCCCCCCCCCTCCCTCCTTAAAATAGTTATGAGAAGTAGGACAACAGTTAAAACAATTTTATATTGAATATTTAATACGATTGAAACCTATCTGCCCGTGGGAAAAAAAATAACTGTTCAAGTTTAAACTTAATGTTCATTCTGCACTTCTCAATTTAAATTTACTTCTTCATGCGTGGACAATGAGAAATAAAGAATAGATTAAAACAAAAATCTGCAAGGATACTGTTTTTTACACAAGTGAACGGTAAAAAGGGGAAAAAATCCGATCAAAAGTACTGGCCCCTATTATACCAGTATTTTTCAAATACTATTTCACGGCAAAAAATACTAAAATGTGCAAAGAGTCACTGCAATCATTTCAGTGTACTTGTTGAGGAACTTGCCCCCTTCATTGTTCACGAGGGAAGCAAACTTAAGGATGTAATGTTGAATATCTTCAGTGCCGGATCTGGGGGGGGGGGGGGTAGAGCCCTTCGCTCCGGAAGCAACTTCTGAAGGGCGGCACATTCTGTTTTTTCGTCCAAACCAGACATAAAAACTTTCAGAAATATGAGTAAGGGCAGCAGTTTCAAGTTTTTGTTGCGCTACAGCAAAATCCATAGATCCGGCACAGTTTACTTGAAATATTCCCCAAATTAAAGGCTACAGAAAAATTTAGAAAAAGTAGAGAAAGACCGGAAGATTTTCATGTGAAAAATGCATCCTAAAACTAAACCAATTATCTTTGAATTTCAATTAGGAGATCACTATTAGATAAAAACATACCTCGACCGTTGTGAAGTCGACCGCCACTCAGCAGGTGGTTGCCAATAAAATTCTCATAGCCATTTCCTTATAATCCAGGCAATCAAATTCTTGTAACAGCTGATGAAGAAGGTTCCTATTAAAAATCAAAAGTGCATAGGCATAAAAATATGAATGCACGAAAACAAAATTTGCTTAAAATAATGTTCTAAATTTTTACGTATATTTCATTATCTACAATTAGGTATACGAGGCTGTCCATTAATGGTTTCCCACTTACTTCGAAAAATCCTCCCTCTCCCCCCTTGCATCACAAAGTGTCACTTCACCATACCCCCTTCCCCCTTCGTGAGATGTAACGCTACTTTTCAGAAACAATTATAAAAATTGCGTGATGTCGCACTTTACTCCTCCCACCCCTTATCACTAACGTCTCAATTTCATGAACCCCCCGCCCCCTAAAGCTTGACATCACAAATGGACAGTCCCCAATAAGAAAATAGTTAACAGATTCTGCATGTAGCGTAATGAAGAAAATACAGTGCAGCTCTGGTCAGTTGAGCTGTGACCTTGTCTATGTTTACCTGTTTTAGTTGGAATATATTTGAAAAACTACTGAGAAAGTTTCTCAACTCAGCGCCAATTGCCCCTTCTTATTTTCCGATACAGAGGTAAACATTGTCGGAGTCTAAGCTCAACTCCTCAGAGCTCCGACAATATAAAGTAATTAGAACATGAAAAGATTTAAACTCAAAACATAAAAATATTTTTACATGAAAAGCGAGATAGTTTTTTAAATTGCTTGAATTTTACCAAAAGCTTTTTTTTTTAATTTCCCATCCTAACAATCCGATCATTTCCTTGCAACGCTGCATGTACGCACAAATTAAAAGTTTAAGATATTACCGAAAATTCTTAGTTATCATTTTGAAAGAAACGACGAATCATCCGTTCATTTAGACGTTAAGACTGCAGTGCGAAAATAAAAGGCTGTATCTGCAAATTTCTTCCCCCCCTCCCCAGCATTTTCGTCGTCTATTGCACGCTAAATTTATTGTTCAAGCTTGCTTATTTAGTTTCCTGAGAAAAACTCGTCGAATTCTACCACGTCCCTATTGTTAGTATTGTTACAAATTCTGTAAATAGTAATTATTGTAGTAACGTAAACTGTAAATAGTTTCCCGTAATGAATATACAGCCCCTATACATTCGGCTGAAGTATACGACCTCGTTATTTCTTTTTTTTCATTGATAAAATTTTTGAATGGAATAAGATAACGGTCTACGCATTTCGAATGTTGTGGAATATTTGAGAGCTCTCTTTTCGGTGTGTATATAAGCCGTTATGCTGGATAAAAAGTCAGTTTCGATTGAGAATTCGTACTAATAGTATTTGCTCTGTTTATTGCGAGGCATTTCGCTGTGTTTTCGTATTTGGAAGTAAATACGTGTGTAACCGTTGAGTTTACGGTGTTGAGTGATACTTGTTTAATTGCTGATGATTCATTTAGCAGTTGTTGACGATTTCTCCTGTACATAGTGTAAATAAAGCTCCTGTATTTTTAAACAAGAACTGTGTCGTCCTTTCAAGAAAGTTGGAAGCCGAGCCGCACCGGATCCGTTACAGTATGAAATCCAAAACTAGTTTCTTCTAACATCTCAATTCTGCAGACACTGCCCATTACCTTCCCATGGCAGAAGAGTCTATCCTCTTTTTTATAACCCCAACTAAGCTTTTTTTTCTAACATTTTCAGTTTACCAATATTGATGTCTTGCTCAAGCTTCAACTAACGTGCATTGCATACACTTTATGGCATTGAAGACAGCTCACCTTAAAATCTCTACATAGTATAAAATGAAGTGTCCAAAAAGCGTCTGTTTGTTTGAACTCGCAAAACTCGAGAACTACCCGGCCGATTGCGCTGAAATTTTCAGTTTGTTCCTTTAAGTCCTGAGAAGGTTTGCAGACCAGTTCGTAAAGAATCCGATGAATAGTTCTTTTTTTATTCTAATTTAGGCCCAATTTTCACATAAACTACCGAATATGGGGGTTAAAAATTACTCGCAATTAGTAATATTATATATCGTTGGAAAGGGAAGAATTTTCCACGTTCTACGCAATTTGTTCCAACACTCTAACTTAATTGCGGCGGGAGTTATTTACGTTTTTAGCTCGAATTTTTTTAGGCTTAGCTGAAACTTAGGCACTACTTTCTTCATTAAATCCATCAATAAAAAGTGAAGGAATTGTCCCACTGTTTTCGTTTTGACACGATTGAAAAGAGCTACCTTTTTTACTTCAGATCTAACTCGACCAATGGTCGAAAGTTTAATTCTCTATCTCCATTAGAAAAAAGTTACAAGCGAACTAAATGAAGTTCAAAAATCTGTTCTCTATTCAAGTTTTTAACCATTTTGCGTTTCCACGGTAACGCTTTTTGAATCCATTGTTTCCATCTTTCTCATTTTCAACTCTTAAACTTATATTATTTTGTGTTTCCATAGTTACGCTTTTTAAATCCATCTTTCTCATTTTATTTTAATTTCTTAAAAGTATTTTAATATCTGTCGTCATTGTTTGGAGTTGAAATTTTGCATGATGATTTTTTCTTTTATTTATGTCTGATTGTTGAATATACGTCACTTGACACAATTTTTATTTTCAAGGTAGACCGGGCAAAGCCGGGCAACGCAGCTAGTGTGTATATAAAAGCGGAGATTTGTGTGTGTGTACTCCTTATACAAATCCAGTTTAAGTCAAATCTTTGCTAAATTAGGCGCAGGAGGCCTTGATGCTCTGGAATTAGCGTGGATGAATTCACGTAGGAGATTCCTCCCCCCCCCCCCTCCTCAGCGAGATTTTGGCTGGAAAATTCGTGAAACAAAATGATATGCCAAATAAAAATAGATTTTTGGAATTTAAAAAAATCCAATGAGATTTAAATTTTAATTTCGAGTCTTAAAACGGCTCTTTTCTACAGGCGAAGGGAAATTTTACACTTTTTCCTCCAATTTAAGCCAGATTGGCGAAAAGGCGTCACTTACAGCTTTTGAGGTAGTGCAACGCCGGGCAAAGCAGCTATTCTACAGTCAACGCTAGTTATAACGACTCCTGTCATTCAAACAAAATCGGTAACTATAACGAGGTCATTATAATGTATTGTATGTTAAGTTATTTTTCAAAATGCACGATTTATTTCTCATAGTTCTCTCTCAACTTTGGTTTAAAAAGAATCAAGACACAAAAAACAAAGTAACAAAATAATTTTTTTTAAATATGCTAGCTTCCTTCTCTTTTTTAAAATTTTATGCTACAATTTTAGACGTTTTCCTCTTGACTTTTTCGAAATAAACATAATTCGCATCGTCTAGCATTTGTGTGCTGTTTTCATCACTTCTTTAACCCTGTACCAACAAACAGTTCTTTTAAATTGAAATGTTTTATCTTTGGAAACACAAAATGTTTAAATATTAATTTTCGAATAGTTAGTCCTGAGGATAAAACACAAATTGAAACAGTTTTGAACGTTATATTGGTATGAATGGTTTATTTCAAACGCCCTAATGGCTGATAAAATAGCATTGCATCTATAGAACTGGAATGGGTTTTCATGCATCGGTCACTTTAACGGAAGGGTCGCAGAATAAGAAGTCCTTATGTAGAGCGTTAACTGTAAAACTAAATGGTGCCAAAAAAACGAGCTGATGTGTGCATCACATGACTTCCTTTAACTCCAATTTAATGTCATTTCCCCATTATTGGCAGTTTTAATGTGATTCAATAGTTTACTCTCTCTAATTATCACCAACAGTGGCCAAATTGAAACCAGATTTAAAAAAAATCGCCCAATTTGTCGCCAAGTTGGCAACAAAACTTGGCGACCAAAAGACTGGCGATATATCGCCAAGTGTCCGACAAATTATAACACAACTTGAGTTTACATCGAAATTAACAATGATTTCCCCCCAAAAAGGGGCAAAAGATCCCCTTAGGAACATCCGAATCCAAAAGGGAAGGTGCACAACTCGACCCCACTAGAAGTCTATGTACCAAATTTCAGCTTTCTAGGACATACCGTTTTTGAGTTATGCGAGATACAGACACACATACATACGTACATCACGTGAAAATTCGTTGTAATTAACTCTGGGTCGTCAAAATGGACATTTTGGGTGCCTGTACGTTCCTAGGCATATACCCACGTGTGGTCGGGTCGAAATAAAACTCCACATTCATTCGGGGGTGAGAAAAGTGGAAATTAAGGCCAATTTGAGTGAAAATTTGTTCGCAAATCCAATACTTCCTTTTTTGTAAAAGGAAGTAAAAAGTACGAAACTTAGAATTCATACTAAAAATTCATGCAATTTCTTTAGTAAGCCTCAAACGCTACCCGTCCGTGAAGCGTCGAGACATGTTTTGGAAAAAACAAGAGTACATATTTCAATTTCAAAGACTCAAAGTTGAAATTATCGAGAAAGTACAGTTTTAAGTTTAGTAAGAATTTTAAAACATGCAAAGATTTTTTTTCACATTTCATCCTCTAAGGTAGAAAATCACTTTAAAAATTTGTTAAGCGGAGTTGGAACTCGAAAACCTTTAATTTCAGTTTCATACATTAAAAATATTCAAACCAAGAGGACACCGAATTCTTGTTTCTATGTGGATTCGAAACCCAATTACGGCAACTTTCAAACGCGGTTTTCTCCAAAGGTCAATTTCAAAAACTCACGTTCCTTTTTCTAGAAAGATATACCTACCCTTCAAATTTTCACCACATCCTATTTAATTGTTCATAATTACACTGAAATAGAATTTTTGCTTTGAGGGTCTGTGTTTCCTAACCAGCTGTTTTTAACGGTCAAAGTTATTTTTCATTAAAGTGAGCATTAAAATTTTAATAAATTATGAAATAAACCGAATTGCCTCAATATTTCTCTTTAGTATACTCTTGCATACTTCTTAAAAGCGCTGAATTTTGTAAATTTCTATCATAATTTTAAGCAATTTATCCTTACGTGTATCAAATACAGGAAACCGACTCTTCTTAAAACTACGGTGCTCCGCTTCATAGTATCAATAGAGAACGGAAATTACCGTACTTAGACTTGCAGTTTAAAGTTCCCCTTTAACTGAAAATTTTTGGTAGAAAGGCGCAAATAAATCTAATTAAATTAAGTTTTGAAATGGTACTCTAATAACAAATAAAATCACTTTTTCCAAAAATAGTGAAAAAACATTAATGAGTTTTCGTCTCAGCATTGCGAAAAAACTCCATTGTAGTTTCCGAGTTGCAGTATTACCCCCCCCCCCCCCCCCGTTCCAATTTTCTTTCTTAACTGTAATCATTATTAAAAAATCATTGCATGTATATCGGACTCGAGAGGTTCATCTATATATATATATATATATAGATATCGAGTTCATGGATGACATACATTCATATATATATATATATATATATATATATATATATATATATATATATATATATATATATATATATATATATATATATATATATATATATATATAGATATATATAGATATATATAGATATATATAGATATATATATGAATGTATGTCATCCATGAACTCGAAACCAACCCGGCAGATTTGGCTGAAACTTTCACCGTTTGTTATTTTTGGTATTGGGAATGTTTATGGACCAGTTCGAAAAAAATCCGATCGATCGTTCCCTTTTTATTCCAATTTAAGTCACAATCCATTGGATAAATACGAATAAAATGATCGGCTGCAGAAATTAATTCGCGTGAAAGATCTCATTGATAAGAAGTTAGCTGTTGCCATTTTTCTCGAGTTTGAACAAATAAATTCTTTCTTTATTGTTTTATGGCTTTTCATGCAACGGGGGGATTTAAAACTTTTTCTATTTGATATTTTTAGCGATGGATTGATCTTGCAAACGGCGTGAGTACAAAATTTGAGTAGAGTCACGGATACCTGGACCGATTATTATGAAAATTGCTATATATATATGTATTTTTCCACGGAGAAGGTGCCTAATATGCTCATTGAAGCCACTCGCCACCAGGTGGCACTGCAGAGTAGTAACTTCTGCCCCGTTCAACCGATTGTCATGCAAATCAGTATAATTATGTATTTTTTTGTTGGCGTAGCAACGCGCGTCAGGTACAACTAGTTCACTATACAAAAGAACGGAAACATGGAGGACTGAGACCGAGAACGTAGTTAGCTTGTTCCAGTCACCATTAGCGAACACGTTGATCCTAGACTAACTGGCATCGAATTTGGTACCCCCCGCTACGAGTCCAACTTTTTTCACATCAGGCCACTGCGGACTACACACCAGCAACAGAAGCAGCATCTCAAATTCGAAAAACGTACTCATTGATTTGAAATCTAAACTCAATGCTCTTTGCTGCAACTGGTCCGTAGTGGTATACAAACGGTGTAAAAAACAGCGACACTTAAAAAAATTTATGCATAAGAAAAAAAAATTCTATTGGGTTTCTTTATAGTTTTGAATACATATTTTCCAGATTGAGTCGAGTCCTTTTTGTTGCCTGAAAGCGATACGTTCTTAAAAGGAACACATTAAGCAAATATATTTAAACAAATAAAATTTTCATTCTACATCCATGTATTCTCTTAAAATCTAACTAGCTGCATGCCCGGCGTTGCACGGGATACTTAAAAAATGAATGAGATGTCCAATTGATGTTTTTGTATTACTCTGACATCAGTTTCTAAAGCGCTAAGGAGTAAATAAATACGCATAATGCAAGGTTTGCAAAACACCAGTAGAGCATATTTTTGGCAAAAATCTTTTTAACGTTAATCATAGTTATCAATGATACAAGTTATGAGTGTTTTCAATTAGCGCAAAAGATGAAAATATATGCATTATCAACTATAAACTGTGCTCACGTTAAAATGAATTACATCTGATAGACTATATCTGAACCATTTGTGTACAATTACAATCAGCTTTTTACATAAAATGACACATACTTTTTGGTTGATTACGTGAAACTAAAGCACCGAGACTAAATAACTACTAATAAGCATTAATTTAATACCAAGTCATCAGATTGCTACAATTTCAACTTGTGCGCGACTACGTGTGCGTCTGTCAACACCGTCGTACTGTCCACTAGGTCAGTACTGGTACCGTTGGATACAGGACATCCATGGAAAGATATTCAACCCCACCTCACCCCTCTAAACCTTAAGTGGCTGGACATCGAGAGGTAATTACCTTAAAATCAACTGCCACCCTCCGCAGGCGGCATTGAGGATTTGCGAGCGAAGCGAGCAGGGGGACGGGCCTCCTAGATTACAGTTAAAAATAGCTAACAGGAGCTTGAAGTATAAAGTTATTTCTTAAAAAGTAAGGAACAAGATTGCAATTTTAGAAGACCAGTTTCAAACTAAATAAAACCAGCTAAAAATACCTTAGTAAAGTGGAAATATTTTTTTTTTAAGTCTCATTTTATCTGCGTATCTTCTTTACTAATAATAAAGCTGAAAGTCTCTCTGTCCGGAGGATGTCTGGATGTCTGTAGGATGTCTGTGACGCGCATAGCGCCTAAACCGTTCAGCCGATTTTCATGAAATTTGGCACAAAGTATGTAGCATGGGGGTGTGCACCTCGAAGCGATGTTTCGAAAATTCGATGCGGTTCTTTTTCTATTCCAATTTTAAGAACAAAAATATCATAAGGTAGAAGAATAAATGACGAAATTATCATAACGTGGAACCGTAACATGGGCACAAGCCAATTGGCGAGATACGAAATGATCATAACGTGGAACCGTTAGATGGGTACAAGCCAACTGGCGAGAAAATTCACCATGCATTATTTGTAAATATACAGGCGAACCAAAAGACCTTTAATTTTTCTATTACGGGCGAAGCCGTGCGGGTATCACTAGTATAAAATAAAACTCCCCCACCCACTCTTATACAATTTAAAAGAGATTCTCTTCAACACTTATTTATATTTTTCATAAAATATTAACATTCTAATTCAACTGATCTATAATGTTGCGTTTGATAATATAAGTAAACATTGTTAATCACACATGTATTCTTAGCTGTATATATTTTTCCTGAAGGGCCCTGTGTGACCAAAACTTACAACTATAATGCTTAACCCGGGTTGATAATTCATAAACAGATGCTTTTGCCCCCCCCCCTCCTTTATAGGTGTGGAAGACAATTCAACCAAAAGACCTAAAATATATTTTGCTAGCTTAGTTGCCTGGCGTTGGACGGTCAATCTCTAAAATAAAAGTTGCGTCAAGTGTTAAACAATCGGGTTTAAATATAAGAGAAAAAATTCCAGTCTAAATGTAGAAAAGAAATTTTATCACTTAAAATTTAGACCGGATTTTTTTAATTCCAAAAATTCAGTCATTAATGAGAATGAACGATTTCACTCATTGAATTCCATGTCACTTTTTTTTTCGGCAAAACCCTGGGGGACGGTTCGACCTTTCCCCGAGTGTCCCCCCCCCCCAAAAAAAAGAAACATGCGAATTCCCGAGTTCCAAAGGACCTCTGGACCGAATTTGGCAATAATCCACAAAGATTGGATTTGTATAGGACATCCCCTGCAATAGGGTTTCGACCCTATAGGGAGGCGAAAATCCCCATCGGGGCAAGGTTACAGCTGTAAGCGTCTGGTCTCACAATCATTTGGCAAAGATCCGATGTACGATGAAGTTGTGTCAGGAAATTTTATAGGGGTTCCCCCCCCCCCTCCAATTTAAAAAAGGAGAATGAAAACTCTCCTATGTAAATTCCTGAACATTAAAGGACCTCTGTGAAATATCTGGCAAAGATCTGACGTAAACTGTGGCTTTGTGCAAGGACTCCTGCCAAGTGGTTGGGGGGGGGGGGGTCCAATCAAACTTAAACCCCCTCTTAAGGAGACAAAATTCCTATGCGAGTTCTTGTACATCAAAGAATCTAAGAACATCTGTCAAATTTGGCAAAAATCAGACTTAAACTGCATTTGTAGAAGGAAAATTTACACACAAACATACCTCCATCTTTATACATATAAATTGTTTTTTTAATACAATTTAAAAAGCGATTAATAAATAAATACTAAGTTAATTTCAATAAAAAGAAATCTTCACCCCTCTCAACTCCGAAAGTATTTTCTAAGTTTTGTATAAAATATTTAATTGAGTTAATATTGAAAAAATATACAAAAAACACTTGTAGTCATTTATGGTTACTAAATAAACAAGTTACGTATTTCAAAAGATGAATGAAAACAAAAAAACACGGAATAATAGTATAGACAAATTACTTAACAACGCATGAAAACGTAAATCAATAAACGTTAGGAAAAATGTACATGCTGTTAAACTTACTGGGTATTACATTAAAAAAAATCTGCACAGCTGACCAATGTTTCATGAACAAAAAGTGCAATTTTCAGTGGCGAGTCATATTTAGTTTCAAACCTACGTGATACAATAAAACCGCGTATTTCTTACAATAAACTCAGTAGAACTAACAGTTGTCAGTCACTATAGCAATGAAAAGTACATCGTTTGCCATTTATGCCATTGCATGTTAAAATATAAATTTTAAGTTCGAAGTGAGAAACATAACTTAAATATTAACGGAATTTCCTCTAAATCACTTATATCAAAAGATGCGAAGATGTGATGTATGGAATACGATAGGCATTTCGCCGAAAGACCCCATAAACTTAAGCGTAACAAAGCTGGATGTTATTGAATAGTTTCCTTCATAAATAACATCGAGCGACTACACACAGAAAAGAGGAACAAAAACCGTAACCTGTTTAAAGCAATGATCCAATGAGTGGAGATTTTATTATCCCGCAACTGAAAAGTGACCCCCCCCCCCCCCATAACATAGGGAATACAAAAAGACAAGAAAATAAAAATACACAGTTTTGTTCGTGTCTCTGGAGTAGCACCCCCCCCCCCCCATTTACCTTAACTTTCCTCTTTTTTTAACTCTATTTTATTAATTTTTCATAATATTTTTTTAAAACATTTTATTACTTAATTATTTTTAATTTTATTTATTATTATTTTATTTGATAAATTCTGTGCTACGCCAATGACATATTCACACACACAAATAAATGAAATAAAATATGAACAAAATAAAATAAAAATAAAAATTTTAAAATAAATGGATAAATTTTTAAAAAAAGTAAAAAAAAAACTTGGAAAACATTCCCACCAAAAATTATACTTGCGCCATACCCCCCCCCCTCCCCCACCATGTGAGCACCCCTGCTAAGAAGCTCTAAGACCTGTATATATCCACCACTGAATTCAACAGTTAAGCAGCACCGGTCTTTAACTAAGACAAAAAAGCGATAGAGTTGATAACTTGCAGTTCTCGTGCCGATCAACAAAAACTTTCAGATAAACAATTAGTCGACACTTCACACAAACACACTGAATGTCTCCCTAAACTAAAGGCCAAAAACCTTTAGCAAGTGGTCTGGACATGTGTTAGTTATTTATAAACTGAAATACAAGTTCTAACCTGTTTGAAGCGATAATCCATCCCCTGTCCTAACTTCGAGAAACCGTAATACGATGTACAGGGGCCCAGAAGATGATTCAAAACGACAATAAAATACTTGACGCAGGTCCATTCACTTTTGAAGGGCGCAATTCGATTTTCCAAATGGAGCAGATCTTGACGCACCACACACCTTTCCTACACGCGGCGAATAAACGAAACGCGAGCTTAGTTTGAGAGCCGCGCGATTCATTAATTATGCGCGCATGCGTGTACTATTCGATTCCAACGATTCGACGACAGAAGAACTTCATGCATAATGAATAACAATAAAAGAGGATCTTGAGTTTATAATTATGGTTAGCTAAATTTTAAAGGAGGATTTCATCAAGTATGTTTATTAAAATTCACATTAATTGTTTTTAAATCCAAAATGATAGTTTGCACCCACGAACTGTTGCGGAAATTATTTTTCAGCGGTTGGTGAAGCAGACTGAAAATCCCAAAAAATAGTCTGCCAGGTAAACCAGCTTTAGATTAGTAGTAACAGTTATTTTTAAACATCACCAAGGAATGATGTAATGGGCCGTGGTAGCCCGATCAGTAGAGTGTCGGATTCGGGGCCGGAGGGTCCTGGGTTCGAACCTCGATGGTCGAAGACCCACCGTCGTCATTAAAGGGGACTGGGCGACGTTAAATAGGCTCGTGGTCTCAATGTCCTCCAAGTGAAACGATACCTCTGGGGGTGCCAGTACTAAGTAGCTATTAGCTCCTGGACTAGTTCTAAATTCTTATTAACTGTTCGATCCGGTGATGGTGCTGCCATCTATCGGTATATAAAATAATGGAGGCAAGGCACTTAGTATGCAGTCCTCGACATACATACAGTTGTAGTCAGTTGTGACTCTGAATAGGAATGATGTAATAAAAGGCTGAATTTAAAAATTACTTGTAAATCTCGGGGGCTAAAAAGCTTTTTTTTAAAAAATGGAAAACTGAGGCGCAGGCAGCTGCCGGAGCGAGTGCGCTCCACTTCACAGCCACCGGGGCTCTAGTACAGGGGAAGGCTACTTTTTAGCCTATTTCCCCGTTAAAATAAAATATAAAAAACTTGAACAAAGACATGAAATATGGCTTAATACATCGTAAAAATATTATCAAGTACCAAAAAGGTTAAGAATGAATAAAATAATTGAAGAAACATCAAAAATTAAAAATTTGGGCAGTTGGGTTTTGAGATGGGTAAAGTTCGTGTTTTTCGGTCTATCTGTCCTTCCCAAGAACTTTTGAATGCATTGTCCGATTCGGACAAACTTTTTTTTTTTTGTTCGAAAGACCTCGGCAAGGACATCTCATTCCAATTTGTCAATTTTTGATTTAAACAAATTTCGCCCAATTTTGAACAGTAAAAAAATGTTTACACTAGCGATCCCAATTTTTTAAAATGGATTTCTTTCAAACAAACTATGACAGAAAAAACTCTTGCCGAAGAACATGGACGGATTTGATCAAATTTTCGCTTAGTTTTGAACAGTTCGAAAATTATTATTTGCATCTATGGGGAAACTAAAAGTAATCCTGAACTTAAAGGCAGGTTTTCTTCAAACAAACTTTGCTGGAAAAAGCTTTTGGTAAAATCAGTATCGAGCAGATTTTTTTTTTATTTAGATATTTTAAGGATATTTTTCGAACAGCTCAAAAAATTTTAATGCTAAGACAACGCGAAAAATTTTGCTTTGGCACCAAAAATTTGAAAATAGTTCGCAGATTTTGAATATACTCTCGATTTTTATTTTCATGTAAAAAGAGTTTGAATAAAAGTAAAATACAGTATTTCGTAGATTTAACCTTGACGCGAGTCAAAGATAAATGTGACTGAATTTAAAGTGCAAATGATTTTATTAGGCCTGCCGAGAGTTATCGGTAAAATAATAACTTACTCCGGACTCTGACTCCTAGAGTTTTAGGGCCTTCGACTTTGACTCTAGTACCTCAAAATCGATCCGATCCTAACTCCGCAACGTTAGCAGAAATACATACTAGGAGCGGAAACGACTAACTCCGACTCATGGTACTTTAAAGCTCTACCTAATCTCGATTCCGACTCCTTTATCCCGAATTCAGAACGATTGCAACTCCGCTGACCTGGTTTTTACCAGGGCTAAAGAGTCGAAGGAAAAATGACCGACTCCGACTTCTTTGCTCCAAAATCAGTCTGAGTCCATCTCCGACCCTGAAAGTACTGACAAATTTGCGGATTTGGAGGGAAAATGATATACTCCGACTCTTGAAACTGATACCTTTGACTCAAGACTCCGACTCTGCTGGCCTGGTATTTACTACGAAATACTGATTGTTGATAATTTTTTTTTAATTCTAAAGTTTGAATTTCTGTGTTCTATTTTTAGCAACGGGAAATAAAGGGAAATTCGGAGTCCTTTATGTTTAAACAGATAGAGCTGTGCAGACTTTTTTTTATGATGATGAAAATAATTTATATTTCAGTAAATATTATTTTTTTATTTATTTTTTAAAATACATTTAAAAAAAATTCTCAACTGATTAAAAATAACATCCGAGGCGCTTCATTTTTACCAAGAAGACAGAGCTTATCGAATGATTTTTTTTTTTTTTTTTTGAATTTAATTGATAAGCTGTTGACTTTAACATTTTTATGAGCTTTTTTTTTTTTTTTTTGAAAGCGATTAAATTTTTAGAAAAAAATTGTATTCACTGAATTGTATTTAAAAAGTTCTACTACTTGATTTGTTCGTTTATTTATTTCCTACATAACTACTTCATCAAATGAGCGAGGCTTATTTTGATTCTAAAAATCAGCTTAAAATGCTAAAAATGTATGATAGACATCATCTGCCGTCTTAGCTACTTTGGAGAATGATTATTAAATTCTTGAATATAAATCGTTGGTCCACCAGATTACCATCGGCAAAGTAATTGAAAACAAACATTCATTGTCACTTTCGCCGTACCCCAGTCTCATTCGCGTGGTTTTCTTTCTTTTTCGTTTTGTTTCGACTCTTTTCCCGTTTGGACTTCATTTCCTAGACACATGCTGCACGAAAGACAGCCAGAGTGGGGTGCATACCTGGTGTATCAGTAACTGAAATTCCTATTT
>NW_026559170.1:0-76475 GCF_026930045.1 Uloborus diversus | reverse complement strand
TTTGTGAAAAGTTGTGAGTCAGTCATTTAGTCTCAGTCAGTCAGTCATCCAGTCAGTCAGTCAGTCAGTCAGTCGGTCAGTCCTGTGCAGTCAGTTAGTCACTAAAGCAGTCAGTCAGTCTCAGTCAGTCAGTCAGTCAGTCAGTCAGTGCAGTCTCTCTCAGTCAGTCAGTCAGTCTCGGTCAGTCAGTCAGTCAGTCATTCAGTCAGTCAGTCAGTCAGGCAGTCAGTCAGTCGGTCAGCCTTATTCAGTCAGTCTGTCAGTCATCCTTATTCAGTCAGTCTGTCAGTCAGTCAGTCGGTCAGTCCTGTCCAGTCAGTTAGTCAGTCAAGCAGTCAGTCAGGTAGTCAAGCAGTCAGTCAGTCAGTGTCAGTCAGTCATTTAGTCATTCAGTCAGTCAGTGAAATAGCCAGTCAGAGAGTCAAGCAGTCAGTCAGTCAGTCTCAGTGAGTCAGTTAGTCAGTCAGTCAGTCAGTCCAGTCTCAGTCAGTCAGGCAGTTAGTCAGTCAGTCTCGGTCAGTCAGTGAGTCAGTCAGTCAGTATCAGTCAGTCAGTGAGTCAGTCTGTCAGTCAGGCAGTATCAGTCAGGCAGTAAGACTCCGCTCGACAGAACTCCGATAGCCTAATGGCTAGACCGCTGGTCTTCCAAGCGAGTGGCCTGGGTTCGAGTCCCAGCCGGAGCGAATATCTTCAATGTATATATTTCTTTTCTAATTTGAAAATTCTTTTTTTTTTCAATTTCTTTCCTTTGCAATTATTGATTATTTATGTAGGGAAGAAAATTCTGAGTCAGTTTAATTTTTCGACACGAAGATTTCAAAGTGTTTAAATAAACAATTACCAAGGTGCATTTTTTGTTTTTATTATATTTAAAACTCCCACCGACAGAGCTCCCATAGACTAATGGCTAGAGTGTTAGGCTTCCAAGCGAGTGGCCCTGGGTTCGAGTCCCAGCCTGAACGAAAATCTGCAATGTATACTTTTAGTTTCTAATTTGAAATTTCTTCTTCCTTTTTTTTAATTTTTCTCTTTTGCGAATATTGATTATTTATGTAGGGAGAAAAATTCTGAGTCAGTTTAATTATTCGACCTGTAAATTTCAAAGTGTTTGAATCAATAATTACCAAGGTGCATTTTTTGTTTTTATTATATTTAAGACTTCCATCGACAGAGCTCCGATAGCCTAATGGCTAGACCGTTGGGTTCCAAGCGCGTGGTACTGGGTTCGAGTCCCGGCCGGAACGAAAATCTTCCATGTATAAATTTCTCTTCTAATTTGAAGATTCTTTTTTTTTTCAATTTCTTTCTTTTGCAAATATGGATTATTTATGTACGGAAGAAAATTCTGAGTCAGTTTAATCATTCGACCTTCAGATTTCAAAGATTTTAGATCAATAATTACTAAGGTGCATTTTTTGTTTTTATTATAATTAAGACACCGATCAACAGAGATCCGATAGTATATTGGCGAGAGCGTCGGGCTTCCATGAGTGTCGCCCTGGGTTCAAATCCCAGCCGGAAAGGAAATCTTAAATGCAAATATTTTTTTCTTATTTTATAATTCTTTTTTTTTTATTTTTCCCTTTTGCGAAGTCAGTCAGTCAGTCAGTCGGTCAGTCCTGTGCAGTCAGTTAGTCACTAAAGCAGTCAGTCAGTCTCAGTCAGTCAGTCAGTCAGTCAGTCAGTCAGTCCAGTCTCTCTCAGTCAGTCAGTCAGTCTCGGTCAGTCAGTCAGTCAGTCATTCAGTCAGTCAGTCAGTCAGGCAGTCAGTCAGTCGGTCAGCCTTATTCAGTCAGTCTGTCAGTCAGTCAGTCAGTCAGCCTTATTCAGTCAGTCTGTCAGTCATCCTTATTCAGTCAGTCTGTCAGTCAGTCAGTCGGTCAGTCCTGTCCAGTCAGTTAGTCAGTCAAGCAGTCAGTCAGGTAGTCAAGCAGTCAGTCAGTCAGTGTCAGTCAGTCATTTAGTCATTCAGTCAGTCAGTGAAATAGCCAGTCAGAGAGTCAAGCAGTCAGTCAGTCAGTCTCAGTCAGTCAGTTAGTCAGTCAGTCAGTCAGTCCAGTCTCAGTCAGTCAGGCAGTTAGTCAGTCAGTCTCGGTCAGTCAGTGAGTCAGTCAGTCAGTATCAGTCAGTCAGTGAGTCAGTCTGTCAGTCAGGCAGTATCAGTCAGGCAGTAAGACTCCGCTCGACAGAACTCCGATAGCCTAATGGCTAGACCGCTGGTCTTCCAAGCGAGTGGCCTGGGTTCGAGTCCCAGCCGGAGCGAATATCTTCAATGTATATATTTCTTTTCTAATTTGAAAATTCTTTTTTTTTTCAATTTCTTTCCTTTGCAATTATTGATTATTTATGTAGGGAAGAAAATTCTGAGTCAGTTTAATTTTTCGACACGAAGATTTCAAAGTGTTTAAATAAACAATTACCAAGGTGCATTTTTTGTTTTTATTATATTTAAAACTCCCACCGACAGAGCTCCGATAGACTAATGGCTAGAGTGTTAGGCTTCCAAGCGAGTGGCCCTGGGTTCGAGTCCCAGCCTGAACGAAAATCTTCAATGTATACTTTTAGTTTCTAATTTGAAATTTCTTCTTCTTTTTTTTTTAATTTTTCTCTTTTGCGAATATTGATTATTTATGTAGGGAGAAAAATTCTGAGTCAGTTTAATTATTCGACCTGTAAATTTCAAAGTGTTTGAATCAATAATTACCAAGGTGCATTTTTTGTTTTTATTATATTTAAGACTTCCATCGACAGAGCTCCGATAGCCTAATGGCTAGACCGTTGGGTTCCTAGCGCGTGGTACTGGGTTCGAGTCCCGGCCGGAAAGGAAATCTTAAATGCAAATATTTTTTTCTAATTTTATAATTCTTTTTTTTTTATTTTTCCCTTTTGCGAAGTCAGTCAGTCAGTCTGACAGTCAATCAGTCAAGCACTCAGTCATTCAGTCTCAGTCAGTCAGTCCAGTCAGTCAGTCACTCAGTCAGTCAGTTAGTCCTTCAGCCAGTCAGTCAAGCAGTCAGTCATTTAGTCTCAGTCAGTCAGTCATTCAGTCAGTCAGTCAGTCAGGCAGTCAGTCAGTCAGTCAGTCGGTCAGTCCTGTGCAGTCAGTTAGTCACTAAAGCAGTCAGTCAGTGTCAGTCAGTCAGTCAGTCAGTCAGTCCAGTCCAGTCTCAGTCAGTCAGTCAGTCAGTCTCGGTCAGTCAGTCATTCAGTCAGTCAGTCAGTCAGGCAGTCAGTCAGTCGGTCAGCCTTATTCAGTCAGTCTGTCAGTCATCCTTATTCAGTCAGTCTGTCAGTCAGTCAGTCGGTCAGTCCTGTCCAGTCAGTTAGTCAGTCAAGCAGTCAGTCAGGTAGTCAAGCAGTCAGTCAGTCAGTGTCAGTCAGTCATTTAGTCATTCAGTCAGTCAGTGAAATAGCCAGTCAGAGAGTCAAGCAGTCAGTCAGTCAGTCTCAGTGAGTCAGTTAGTCAGTCAGTCAGTCAGTCCAGTCTCAGTCAGTCAGGCAGTTAGTCAGTCAGTCTCGGTCAGTCAGTGAGTCAGTCAGTCAGTATCAGTCAGTCAGTGAGTCAGTCTGTCAGTCAGGCAGTATCAGTCAGGCAGTAAGACTCCGCTCGACAGAACTCCGATAGCCTAATGGCTAGACCGCTGGTCTTCCAAGCGAGTGGCCTGGGTTCGAGTCCCAGCCGGAGCGAATATCTTCAATGTATATATTTCTTTTCTAATTTGAAAATTCTTTTTTTTTTCAATTTCTTTCCTTTGCAATTATTGATTATTTATGTAGGGAAGAAAATTCTGAGTCAGTTTAATTTTTCGACACGAAGATTTCAAAGTGTTTAAATAAACAATTACCAAGGTGCATTTTTTGTTTTTATTATATTTAAAACTCCCACCGACAGAGCTCCCATAGACTAATGGCTAGAGTGTTAGGCTTCCAAGCGAGTGGCCCTGGGTTCGAGTCCCAGCCTGAACGAAAATCTGCAATGTATACTTTTAGTTTCTAATTTGAAATTTCTTCTTCCTTTTTTTTAATTTTTCTCTTTTGCGAATATTGATTATTTATGTAGGGAGAAAAATTCTGAGTCAGTTTAATTATTCGACCTGTAAATTTCAAAGTGTTTGAATCAATAATTACCAAGGTGCATTTTTTGTTTTTATTATATTTAAGACTTCCATCGACAGAGCTCCGATAGCCTAATGGCTAGACCGTTGGGTTCCAAGCGCGTGGTCCTGGGTTCGAGTCCCGGCCGGAACGAAAATCTTCCATGTATAAATTTCTCTTCTAATTTGAAGATTCTTTTTTTTTTCAATTTCTTTCTTTTGCAAATATGGATTATTTATGTACGGAAGAAAATTCTGAGTCAGTTTAATCATTCGACCTTCAGATTTCAAAGATTTTAGATCAATAATTACTAAGGTGCATTTTTTGTTTTTATTATAATTAAGACACCGATCAACAGAGATCCGATAGTATATTGGCGAGAGCGTCGGGCTTCCATGAGTGTCGCCCTGGGTTCAAATCCCAGCCGGAAAGGAAATCTTAAATGCAAATATTTTTTTCTTATTTTATAATTCTTTTTTTTTTATTTTTCCCTTTTGCGAAGTCAGTCAGTCAGTCAGTCGGTCAGTCCTGTGCAGTCAGTTAGTCACTAAAGCAGTCAGTCAGTCTCAGTCAGTCAGTCAGTCAGTCAGTCAGTCAGTCCAGTCTCTCTCAGTCAGTCAGTCAGTCTCGGTCAGTCAGTCAGTCAGTCATTCAGTCAGTCAGTCAGTCAGGCAGTCAGTCAGTCGGTCAGCCTTATTCAGTCAGTCTGTCAGTCAGTCAGTCAGTCAGCCTTATTCAGTCAGTCTGTCAGTCATCCTTATTCAGTCAGTCTGTCAGTCAGTCAGTCGGTCAGTCCTGTCCAGTCAGTTAGTCAGTCAAGCAGTCAGTCAGGTAGTCAAGCAGTCAGTCAGTCAGTGTCAGTCAGTCATTTAGTCATTCAGTCAGTCAGTGAAATAGCCAGTCAGAGAGTCAAGCAGTCAGTCAGTCAGTCTCAGTCAGTCAGTTAGTCAGTCAGTCAGTCAGTCCAGTCTCAGTCAGTCAGGCAGTTAGTCAGTCAGTCTCGGTCAGTCAGTGAGTCAGTCAGTCAGTATCAGTCAGTCAGTGAGTCAGTCTGTCAGTCAGGCAGTATCAGTCAGGCAGTAAGACTCCGCTCGACAGAACTCCGATAGCCTAATGGCTAGACCGCTGGTCTTCCAAGCGAGTGGCCTGGGTTCGAGTCCCAGCCGGAGCGAATATCTTCAATGTATATATTTCTTTTCTAATTTGAAAATTCTTTTTTTTTTCAATTTCTTTCCTTTGCAATTATTGATTATTTATGTAGGGAAGAAAATTCTGAGTCAGTTTAATTTTTCGACACGAAGATTTCAAAGTGTTTAAATAAACAATTACCAAGGTGCATTTTTTGTTTTTATTATATTTAAAACTCCCACCGACAGAGCTCCGATAGACTAATGGCTAGAGTGTTAGGCTTCCAAGCGAGTGGCCCTGGGTTCGAGTCCCAGCCTGAACGAAAATCTTCAATGTATACTTTTAGTTTCTAATTTGAAATTTCTTCTTCTTTTTTTTTTAATTTTTCTCTTTTGCGAATATTGATTATTTATGTAGGGAGAAAAATTCTGAGTCAGTTTAATTATTCGACCTGTAAATTTCAAAGTGTTTGAATCAATAATTACCAAGGTGCATTTTTTGTTTTTATTATATTTAAGACTTCCATCGACAGAGCTCCGATAGCCTAATGGCTAGACCGTTGGGTTCCTAGCGCGTGGTACTGGGTTCGAGTCCCGGCCGGAAAGGAAATCTTAAATGCAAATATTTTTTTCTAATTTTATAATTCTTTTTTTTTTTATTTTTCCCTTTTGCGAAGTCAGTCAGTCAGTCTGACAGTCAATCAGTCAAGCACTCAGTCATTCAGTCTCAGTCAGTCAGTCCAGTCAGTCAGTCACTCAGTCAGTCAGTTAGTCCTTCAGCCAGTCAGTCAAGCAGTCAGTCATTTAGTCTCAGTCAGTCAGTCATTCAGTCAGTCAGTCAGTCAGGCAGTCAGTCAGTCAGTCAGTCGGTCAGTCCTGTGCAGTCAGTTAGTCACTAAAGCAGTCAGTCAGTGTCAGTCAGTCAGTCAGTCAGTCAGTCCAGTCCAGTCTCAGTCAGTCAGTCAGTCAGTCTCGGTCAGTCAGTCATTCAGTCAGTCAGTCAGTCAGGCAGTCAGTCAGTCGGTCAGCCTTATTCAGTCAGTCTGTCAGTCAGTCAGTCAGTCAGCCTTATTCAGTCAGTCTGTCAGTCATCCTTATTCAGTCAGTCTGTCAGTCAGTCAGTCGGTCAGTCCTGTCCAGTCAGTTAGTCAGTCAAGCAGTCAGTCAGGTAGTCAAGCAGTCAGTCAGTCAGTGTCAGTCAGTCATTTAGTCATTCAGTCAGTCAGTGAAATAGCCAGTCAGAGAGTCAAGCAGTCAGTCAGTCAGTCTCAATCAGTCAGTTAGTCAGTCAGTCAGTCAGTCAGTCAGTCAGTCCAGTCTCAGTCAGTCAGGCAGTTAGTCAGTCAGTCTCGGTCAGTCAGTGAGTCAGTCAGTCAGTATCAGTCAGTCAGTGAGTCAGTCTGTCAGTCAGGCAGTATCAGTCAGGCAGTAAGACTCCGCTCGACAGAACTCCGATAGCCTAATGGCTAGACCGCTGGTCTTCCAAGCGAGTGGCCTGGGTTCGAGTCCCAGCCGGAGCGAATATCTTCAATGTATATATTTCTTTTCTAATTTGAAAATTCTTTTTTTTTTTCAATTTCTTTCCTTTGCAATTATTGATTATTTATGTAGGGAAGAAAATTCTGAGTCAGTTTAATTTTTCGACACGAAGATTTCAAAGTGTTTAAATAAACAATTACCAAGGTGCATTTTTTGTTTTTATTATATTTAAAACTCCCACCGACAGAGCTCCGATAGACTAATGGCTAGAGTGTTAGGCTTCCAAGCGAGTGGCCCTGGGTTCGAGTCCCAGCCTGAACGAAAATCTTCAATGTATACTTTTAGTTTCTAATTTGAAATTTCTTCTTCTTTTTTTTTTAATTTTTCTCTTTTGCGAATATTGATTATTTATGTAGGGAGAAAAATTCTGAGTCAGTTTAATTATTCGACCTGTAAATTTCAAAGTGTTTGAATCAATAATTACCAAGGTGCATTTTTTGTTTTTATTATATTTAAGACTTCCATCGACAGAGCTCCGATAGCCTAATGGCTAGACCGTTGGGTTCCTAGCGCGTGGTACTGGGTTCGAGTCCCGGCCGGAAAGGAAATCTTAAATGCAAATATTTTTTTCTAATTTTATAATTCTTTTTTTTTTATTTTTCCCTTTTGCGAAGTCAGTCAGTCAGTCTGACAGTCAATCAGTCAAGCACTCAGTCATTCAGTCTCAGTCAGTCAGTCCAGTCAGTCAGTCACTCAGTCAGTCAGTTAGTCCTTCAGCCAGTCAGTCAAGCAGTCAGTCATTTAGTCTCAGTCAGTCAGTCATTCAGTCAGTCAGTCAGTCAGGCAGTCAGTCAGTCAGTCAGTCGGTCAGTCCTGTGCAGTCAGTTAGTCACTAAAGCAGTCAGTCAGTGTCAGTCAGTCAGTCAGTCAGTCAGTCCAGTCCAGTCTCAGTCAGTCAGTCAGTCAGTCTCGGTCAGTCAGTCATTCAGTCAGTCAGTCAGTCAGGCAGTCAGTCAGTCGGTCAGCCTTATTCAGTCAGTCTGTCAGTCAGTCAGTCAGTCAGCCTTATTCAGTCAGTCTGTCAGTCATCCTTATTCAGTCAGTCTGTCAGTCAGTCAGTCGGTCAGTCCTGTCCAGTCAGTTAGTCAGTCAAGCAGTCAGTCAGGTAGTCAAGCAGTCAGTCAGTCAGTGTCAGTCAGTCATTTAGTCATTCAGTCAGTCAGTGAAATAGCCAGTCAGAGAGTCAAGCAGTCAGTCAGTCAGTCTCAATCAGTCAGTTAGTCAGTCAGTCAGTCAGTCAGTCAGTCAGTCCAGTCTCAGTCAGTCAGGCAGTTAGTCAGTCAGTCTCGGTCAGTCAGTGAGTCAGTCAGTCAGTATCAGTCAGTCAGTGAGTCAGTCTGTCAGTCAGGCAGTATCAGTCAGGCAGTAAGACTCCGCTCGACAGAACTCCGATAGCCTAATGGCTAGACCGCTGGTCTTCCAAGCGAGTGGCCTGGGTTCGTGTCCCAGCCGGAGCGAATATCTTCAATGTATATATTTCTTTTCTAATTTGAAAATTCTTTTTTCTTTCAATTTCTTTCCTTTGCAATTATTGATTATTTATGTAGGGAAGAAAATTCTGAGTCAGTTTAATTTTTCGACACGAAGATTTCAAAGTGTTTAAATAAACAATTACCAAGGTGCATTTTTTGTTTTTATTATATTTAAAACTCCCACCGACAGAGCTCCCATAGACTAATGGCTAGAGTGTTAGGCTTCCAAGCGAGTGGCCCTGGGTTCGAGTCCCAGCCTGAACGAAAATCTTCAATGTATACTTTTAGTTTCTAATTTGAAATTTCTTCTTCTTTTTTTTTAATTTTTCTCTTTTGCGAATATTGATTATTTATGTAGGGAGAAAAATTCTGAGTCAGTTTAATTATTCGACCTGTAAATTTCAAAGTGTTTGAATCAATAATTACCAAGGTGCATTTTTTGTTTTTATTATATTTAAGACTTCCATCGACAGAGCTCCGATAGCCTAATGGCTAGACCGTTGGGTTCCTAGCACGTGGTACTGGGTTCGAGTCCCGGCCGGAAAGGAAATCTTAAATGCAAATATTTTTTTCTAATTTTATAATTCTTTTTTTTTCCCTTTTGCGAAGTCAGTCAGTCAGTCTGACAGTCAATCAGTCAAGCACTCAGTCATTCAGTCTCAGTCAGTCAGTCCAGTCAGTCAGTCACTCAGTCAGTCAGTTAGTCCTTCAGCCAGTCAGTCAAGCAGTCAGTCATTTAGTCTCAGTCAGTCAGTCATTCAGTCAGTCAGTCAGTCAGGCAGTCAGTCAGTCAGTCAGTCGGTCAGTCCTGTGCAGTCAGTTAGTCACTAAAGCAGTCAGTCAGTGTCAGTCAGTCAGTCAGTCAGTCAGTCCAGTCCAGTCTCAGTCAGTCAGTCAGTCAGTCTCGGTCAGTCAGTCATTCAGTCAGTCAGTCAGTCAGGCAGTCAGTCAGTCGGTCAGCCTTATTCAGTCAGTCTGTCAGTCAGTCAGTCAGTCAGCCTTATTCAGTCAGTCTGTCAGTCATCCTTATTCAGTCAGTCTGTCAGTCAGTCAGTCGGTCAGTCCTGTCCAGTCAGTTAGTCAGTCAAGCAGTCAGTCAGGTAGTCAAGCAGTCAGTCAGTCAGTGTCAGTCAGTCATTTAGTCATTCAGTCAGTCAGTGAAATAGCCAGTCAGAGAGTCAAGCAGTCAGTCAGTCAGTCTCAATCAGTCAGTTAGTCAGTCAGTCAGTCAGTCAGTCAGTCAGTCCAGTCTCAGTCAGTCAGGCAGTTAGTCAGTCAGTCTCGGTCAGTCAGTGAGTCAGTCAGTCAGTATCAGTCAGTCAGTGAGTCAGTCTGTCAGTCAGGCAGTATCAGTCAGGCAGTAAGACTCCGCTCGACAGAACTCCGATAGCCTAATGGCTAGACCGCTGGTCTTCCAAGCGAGTGGCCTGGGTTCGTGTCCCAGCCGGAGCGAATATCTTCAATGTATATTTTTCTTTTCTAATTTGAAAATTCTTTTTTCTTTCAATTTCTTTCCTTTGCAATTATTGATTATTTATGTAGGGAAGAAAATTCTGAGTCAGTTTAATTTTTCGACACGAAGATTTCAAAGTGTTTAAATAAACAATTACCAAGGTGCATTTTTTGTTTTTATTATATTTAAAACTCCCACCGACAGAGCTCCCATAGACTAATGGCTAGAGTGTTAGGCTTCCAAGCGAGTGGCCCTGGGTTCGAGTCCCAGCCTGAACGAAAATCTTCAATGTATACTTTTAGTTTCTAATTTGAAATTTCTTCTTCTTTTTTTTTAATTTTTCTCTTTTGCGAATATTGATTATTTATGTAGGGAGAAAAATTCTGAGTCAGTTTATTTATTCGACCTGTAAATTTCAAAGTGTTTGAATCAATAATTACCAAGGTGCATTTTTTGTTTTTATTATATTTAAGACTTCCATCGACAGAGCTCCGATAGCCTAATGGCTAGACCGTTGGGTTCCTAGCACGTGGTACTGGGTTCGAGTCCCGGCCGGAAAGGAAATCTTAAATGCAAATATTTTTTTCTAATTTTATAATTCTTTTTTTTTCCCTTTTGCGAAGTCAGTCAGTCAGTCTGACAGTCAATCAGTCAAGCACTCAGTCATTCAGTCTCAGTCAGTCAGTCCAGTCAGTCAGTCACTCAGTCAGTCAGTTAGTCCTTCAGCCAGTCAGTCAAGCAGTCAGTCATTTAGTCTCTGTCAGTCAGTCATTCAGTCAGTCAGTCAATCAGGCAGTCAGTCAGTCAGTCAGTCGGTCAGTCCTGTGCAGTCAGTTAGTCACTAAAGCAGTCAGTCAGTCTCAGTCAGTCAGTCAGTCAGTCCAGTCTCAGTCAGTCAGTCAGTCAGTCTCGGTCAGTCAGTCAGTCAGTCATTCAGTCAGTCAGTCAGTCAGGCAGTCAGTCAGTCGGTCAGCCTTATTCAGTCAGTCTGTCAGTCAGTCAGTCAGTCAGCCTTATTCAGTCAGTCTGTCAGTCATCCTTATTCAGTCAGTCTGTCAGTCAGTCTGTCAGTCAGTCAGTCGGTCAGTCCTGTCCAGTCAGTTAGTCAGTCAAGCAGTCAGTCAGGTAGTCAAGCAGTCAGTCAGTCAGTCTCAGTCAGTCAGTTAGTCAGTCAGTCAGTCAGTCAGTCAGTCAGTCCAGTCTCAGTCAGTCAGGCAGTTAGTCAGTCAGTCTCGGTCAGTCAGTGAGTCAGTCAGTCAGTGAGTCAGTCTGTCAGTCAGGCAGTATCAGTCAGGCAGTAAGACTCCGCTCGACAGAACTCCGATAGCCTAATGGCTAGACCGCTGGTCTTCCAAGCGAGTGGCCTGGGTTCGAGTCCCAGCCGGAGCGAATATCTTCAATGTATATATTTCTTTTCTAATTTGAAAATTCTTTTTTTTTTTCAATTTCTTTCCTTTGCAATTATTGATTATTTATGTAGGGAAGAAAATTCTGAGTCAGTTTAATTTTTCGACACGAAGATTTCAAAGTGTTTAAATAAACAATTACCAAGGTGCATTTTTTGTTTTTATTATATTTAAAACTCCCACCGACAGAGCTCCCATAGACTAATGGCTAGAGTGTTAGGCTTCCAAGCGAGTGGCCCTGGGTTCGAGTCCCAGCCTGAACGAAAATCTTCAATGTATACTTTTAGTTTCTAATTTGAAATTTCTTCTTCTTTTTTTTTTAATTTTTCTCTTTTGCGAATATTGATTATTTATGTAGGGAGAAAAATTCTGAGTCAGTTTAATTATTCGACCTGTAAATTTCAAAGTGTTTGAATCAATAATTACCAAGGTGCATTTTTTGTTTTTATTATATTTAAGACTTCCATCGACAGAGCTCCGATAGCCTAATGGCTAGACCGTTGGGTTCCTAGCGCGTGGTACTGGGTTCGAGTCCCGGCCGGAAAGGAAATCTTAAATGCAAATATTTTTTTCTAATTTTATAATTCTTTTTTTTTTATTTTTCCCTTTTGCGAAGTCAGTCAGTCAGTCTGACAGTCAATCAGTCAAGCACTCAGTCATTCAGTCTCAGTCAGTCAGTCCAGTCAGTCAGTCACTCAGTCAGTCAGTTAGTCCTTCAGCCAGTCAGTCAAGCAGTCAGTCATTTAGTCTCAGTCAGTCAGTCATTCAGTCAGTCAGTCAGTCAGGCAGTCAGTCAGTCAGTCAGTCGGTCAGTCCTGTGCAGTCAGTTAGTCACTAAAGCAGTCAGTCAGTGTCAGTCAGTCAGTCAGTCAGTCAGTCTCGGTCAGTCAGTCATTCAGTCAGTCAGTCAGTCAGGCAGTCAGTCAGTCGGTCAGCCTTATTCAGTCAGTCTGTCAGTCAGTCAGTCAGTCAGCCTTATTCAGTCAGTCTGTCAGTCATCCTTATTCAGTCAGTCTGTCAGTCAGTCAGTCGGTCAGTCCTGTCCAGTCAGTTAGTCAGTCAAGCAGTCAGTCAGGTAGTCAAGCAGTCAGTCAGTCAGTGTCAGTCTGTCATTTAGTCATTCAGTCAGTCAGTGAAATAGCCAGTCAGAGAGTCAAGCAGTCAGTCAGTCAGTCTCAATCAGTCAGTTAGTCAGTCAGTCAGTCAGTCAGTCAGTCAGTCCAGTCTCAGTCAGTCAGGCAGTTAGTCAGTCAGTCTCGGTCAGTCAGTGAGTCAGTCAGTCAGTGAGTCAGTCTGTCAGTCAGGCAGTATCAGTCAGGCAGTAAGACTCCGCTCGACAGAACTCCGATAGCCTAATGGCTAGACCGCTGGTCTTCCAAGCGAGTGGCCTGGGTTCGAGTCCCAGCCGGAGCGAATATCTTCAATGTATATATTTCTTTTCTAATTTGAAAATTCTTTTTTTTTTCAATTTCTTTCCTTTGCAATTATTGATTATTTATGTAGGGAAGAAAATTCTGAGTCAGTTTAATTTTTCGACACGAAGATTTCAAAGTGTTTAAATAAACAATTACCAAGGTGCATTTTTTGTTTTTATTATATTTAAAACTCCCACCGACAGAGCTCCCATAGACTAATGGCTAGAGTGTTAGGCTTCCAAGCGAGTGGCCCTGGGTTCGAGTCCCAGCCTGAACGAAAATCTTCAATGTATACTTTTAGTTTCTAATTTGAAATTTCTTCTTCTTTTTTTTTTAATTTTTCTCTTTTGCGAATATTGATTATTTATGTAGGGAGAAAAATTCTGAGTCAGTTTAATTATTCGACCTGTAAATTTCAAAGTGTTTGAATCAATAATTACCAAGGTGCATTTTTTGTTTTTATTATATTTAAGACTTCCATCGACAGAGCTCCGATAGCCTAATGGCTAGACCGTTGGGTTCCTAGCGCGTGGTACTGGGTTCGAGTCCCGGCCGGAAAGGAAATCTTAAATGCAAATATTTTTTTCTAATTTTATAATTCTTTTTTTTTTATTTTTCCCTTTTGCGAAGTCAGTCAGTCAGTCTGACAGTCAATCAGTCAAGCACTCAGTCATTCAGTCTCAGTCAGTCAGTCCAGTCAGTCAGTCACTCAGTCAGTCAGTTAGTCCTTCAGCCAGTCAGTCAAGCAGTCAGTCATTTAGTCTCAGTCAGTCAGTCATTCAGTCAGTCAGTCAGTCAGGCAGTCAGTCAGTCAGTCAGTCGGTCAGTCCTGTGCAGTCAGTTAGTCACTAAAGCAGTCAGTCAGTGTCAGTCAGTCAGTCAGTCAGTCAGTCCAGTCCAGTCTCAGTCAGTCAGTCAGTCAGTCTCGGTCAGTCAGTCATTCAGTCAGTCAGTCAGTCAGGCAGTCAGTCAGTCGGTCAGCCTTATTCAGTCAGTCTGTCAGTCAGTCAGTCAGTCAGCCTTATTCAGTCAGTCTGTCAGTCATCCTTATTCAGTCAGTCTGTCAGTCAGTCAGTCGGTCAGTCCTGTCCAGTCAGTTAGTCAGTCAAGCAGTCAGTCAGGTAGTCAAGCAGTCAGTCAGTCAGTGTCAGTCTGTCATTTAGTCATTCAGTCAGTCAGTGAAATAGCCAGTCAGAGAGTCAAGCAGTCAGTCAGTCAGTCTCAATCAGTCAGTTAGTCAGTCAGTCAGTCAGTCAGTCAGTCAGTCCAGTCTCAGTCAGTCAGGCAGTTAGTCAGTCAGTCTCGGTCAGTCAGTGAGTCAGTCAGTCAGTATCAGTCAGTCAGTGAGTCAGTCTGTCAGTCAGGCAGTATCAGTCAGGCAGTAAGACTCCGCTCGACAGAACTCCGATAGCCTAATGGCTAGACCGCTGGTCTTCCAAGCGAGTGGCCTGGGTTCGAGTCCCAGCCGGAGCGAATATCTTCAATGTATATATTTCTTTTCTAATTTGAAAATTCTTTTTTCTTTCAATTTCTTTCCTTTGCAATTATTGATTATTTATGTAGGGAAGAAAATTCTGAGTCAGTTTAATTTTTCGACACGAAGATTTCAAAGTGTTTAAATAAACAATTACCAAGGTGCATTTTTTGTTTTTATTATATTTAAAACTCCCACCGACAGAGCTCCCATAGACTAATGGCTAGAGTGTTAGGCTTCCAAGCGAGTGGCCCTGGGTTCGAGTCCCAGCCTGAACGAAAATCTTCAATGTATACTTTTAGTTTCTAATTTGAAATTTCTTCTTCTTTTTTTTTAATTTTTCTCTTTTGCGAATATTGATTATTTATGTAGGGAGAAAAATTCTGAGTCAGTTTAATTATTCGACCTGTAAATTTCAAAGTGTTTGAATCAATAATTACCAAGGTGCATTTTTTGTTTTTATTATATTTAAGACTTCCATCGACAGAGCTCCGATAGCCTAATGGCTAGACCGTTGGGTTCCTAGCACGTGGTACTGGGTTCGAGTCCCGGCCGGAAAGGAAATCTTAAATGCAAATATTTTTTTCTAATTTTATAATTCTTTTTTTTTCCCTTTTGCGAAGTCAGTCAGTCAGTCTGACAGTCAATCAGTCAAGCACTCAGTCATTCAGTCTCAGTCAGTCAGTCCAGTCAGTCAGTCACTCAGTCAGTCAGTTAGTCCTTCAGCCAGTCAGTCAAGCAGTCAGTCATTTAGTCTCAGTCAGTCAGTCATTCAGTCAGTCAGTCAGTCAGTCAGTCAGGCAGTCAGTCAGTCAGTCAGTCGGTCAGTCCTGTGCAGTCAGTTAGTCACTAAAGCAGTCAGTCAGTCTCAGTCAGTCAGTCAGTCAGTCAGTCCAGCCTCAGTCAGTCAGTCAGTCAGTCTCGGTCAGTCAGTCAGTCAGTCATTCAGTCAGTCAGTCAGTCAGGCAGTCAGTCAGTCGGTCAGCCTTATTCAGTCAGTCTGTCAGTCAGTCAGTCAGTCAGTCAGCCTTATTCAGTCAGTCTGTCAGTCATCCTTATTCAGTCAGTCTGTCAGTCAGTCTGTCAGTCAGTCAGTCGGTCAGTCCTGTCCAGTCAGTTAGTCAGTCAAGCAGTCAGTCAGGTAGTCAAGCAGTCAGTCAGTCAGTCTCAGTCAGTCAGTTAGTCAGTCAGTCAGTCAGTCAGTCAGTCAGTCCAGTCTCAGTCAGTCAGGCAGTTAGTCAGTCAGTCTCGGTCAGTCAGTGAGTCAGTCAGTCAGTGAGTCAGTCTGTCAGTCAGGCAGTATCAGTCAGGCAGTAAGACTCCGCTCGACAGAACTCCGATAGCCTAATGGCTAGACCGCTGGTCTTCCAAGCGAGTGGCCTGGGTTCGAGTCCCAGCCGGAGCGAATATCTTCAATGTATATATTTCTTTTCTAATTTGAAAATTCTTTTTTTTTCAATTTCTTTCCTTTGCAATTATTGATTATTTATGTAGGAAAGAAAATTCTGAGTCAGTTTAATTTTTCGACACGAAGATTTCAAAGTGTTTAAATAAACAATTACCAAGGTGCATTTTTTGTTTTTATTATATTTAAAACTCCCACCGACAGAGCTCCCATAGACTAATGGCTAGAGTGTTAGGCTTCCAAGCGAGTGGCCCTGGGTTCGAGTCCCAGCCTGAACGAAAATCTTCAATGTATACTTTTAGTTTCTAATTTGAAATTTCTTCTTCTTTTTTTTTTAATTTTTCTCTTTTGCGAATATTGATTATTTATGTAGGGAGAAAAATTCTGAGTCAGTTTAATTATTCGACCTGTAAATTTCAAAGTGTTTGAATCAATAATTACCAAGGTGCATTTTTTGTTTTTATTATATTTAAGACTTCCATCGACAGAGCTCCGATAGCCTAATGGCTAGACCGTTGGGTTCCTAGCGCGTGGTACTGGGTTCGAGTCCCGGCCGGAAAGGAAATCTTAAATGCAAATATTTTTTTCTAATTTTATAATTCTTTTTTTTTTATTTTTCCCTTTTGCGAAGTCAGTCAGTCAGTCTGACAGTCAATCAGTCAAGCACTCAGTCATTCAGTCTCAGTCAGTCAGTCCAGTCAGTCAGTCACTCAGTCAGTCAGTTAGTCCTTCAGCCAGTCAGTCAAGCAGTCAGTCATTTAGTCTCAGTCAGTCAGTCATTCAGTCAGTCAGTCAGTCAGGCAGTCAGTCAGTCAGTCAGTCGGTCAGTCCTGTGCAGTCAGTTAGTCACTAAAGCAGTCAGTCAGTGTCAGTCAGTCAGTCAGTCAGTCAGTCCAGTCCAGTCTCAGTCAGTCAGTCAGTCAGTCTCGGTCAGTCAGTCATTCAGTCAGTCAGTCAGTCAGGCAGTCAGTCAGTCGGTCAGTCTTATTCAGTCAGTCTGTCAGTCAGTCAGTCAGCCTTATTCAGTCAGTCTGTCAGTCATCCTTATTCAGTCAGTCTGTCAGTCAGTCAGTCGGTCAGTCCTGTCCACTCAGTTAGTCAGTTAGTCAGTCAAGCAGTCAGTCAGGTAGTCAAGCAGTCAGTCAGTCAGTGTCAGTCAGTCATTTAGTCATTCAGTCAGTCAGTGAAATAGCCAGTCAGGTAGTCAAGCAGTCAGTCAGTCAGTCTCAGTCAGTCAGTTAGTCAGTCAGTCAGTCAGTCAGTCAGTCAGTCCAGTCTCAGTCAGTCAGGCAGTTAGTCAGTCAGTCTCGGTCAGTCAGTGAGTCAGTCAGTCAGTATCAGTCAGTCAGTGAGTCAGTCTGTCAGTCAGGCAGTATCAGTCAGGCAGTAAGACTCCGCTCGACAGAACTCCGATAGCCTAATGGCTAGACCGCTGGTCTTCCAAGCGAGTGGCCTGGGTTCGAGTCCCAGCCGGAGCGAATATCTTCAATGTATATATTTCTTTTCTAATTTGAAAATTCTTTTTTTTTCAATTTCTTTCCTTTGCAATTATTGATTATTTATGTAGGGAAGAAAATTCTGAGTCAGTTTAATTTTTCGACACGAAGATTTCAAAGTGTTTAAATAAACAATTACCAAGGTGCATTTTTTGTTTTTATTATAATTAAAACTCCCACCGACAGAGCTCCCATAGACTAATGGCTAGAGTGTTAGGCTTCCAAGCGAGTGGCCCTGGGTTCGAGTCCCAGCCTGAACGAAAATCTTCAATGTATACTTTTAGTTTCTAATTTGAAATTTCTTCTTCTTTTTTTTTAATTTTTCTCTTTTGCGAATATTGATAATTTATGTAGGGAGAAAAATTCTGAGTCAGTTTAATTATTCGACCTGTAAATTTCAAAGTGTTTGAATCAATAATTACCAAGGTGCATTTTTTGTTTTTATTATATTTAAGACTTCCATCGACAGAGCTCCGATAGCCTAATGGCTAGACCGTTGGGTTCCAAGCGCGTGGTACTGGGTTCGAGTCCCGGCCGGAACGAAAATCTTCCATGTATAAATTTCTCTTCTAATTTGAAGATTCTTTTTTTTTTCAATTTCTTTCTTTTGCAAATATGGATTATTTATGTACGGAAGAAAATTCTGAGTCAGTTTAATCATTCGACCTTTAGATTTCAAAGATTTTAGATCAATAATTACTAAGGTGCATTTTTTGTTTTTATTATAATTAAGACACCGATCAACAGAGATCCGATAGTATATTGGCGAGAGCGTTGGGCTTCCATGAGTGTCGCCCTGGGTTCAAATCCCAGCCGGAAAGGAAATCTTAAATGCAAATATTTTTTTCTTATTTTATAATTCTTTTTTTTTTATTTTTCCCTTTTGCGAAGTCAGTCAGTCAGTCTGACAGTCAATCAGTCAAGCACTCAGTCATTCAGTCTCAGTCAGTCAGTCCAGTCAGTCAGTCACTCAGTCAGTCAGTTAGTCCTTCAGCCAGTCAGTCAAGCAGTCAGTCATTTAGTCTCAGTCAGTCAGTCATTCAGTCAGTCAGTCAGTCAGTCAGTCAGTCGGTCAGTCCTGTGCAGTCAGTTAGTCACTAAAGCAGTCAGTCAGTCTCAGTCAGTCAGTCAGTCAGTCAGTCAGTCAGTCCAGTCTCTCTCAGTCAGTCAGTCAGTCTCGGTCAGTCAGTCAGTCAGTCAGTCGGTCAGCCTTATTCAGTCAGTCAGCCTTATTCAGTCAGTCTGTCAGTCATCCTTATTCAGTCAGTCTGTCAGTCAGTCAGTCGGTCAGTCCTGTCCAGTCAGTTAGTCAATCAAGCAGTCAGTCAGGTAGTCAAGCAGTCAGTCAGTCAGTGTCAGTCAGTCATTTAGTCATTCAGTCAGTCAGTGAAATAGCCAGTCAGAGTGTCAAGCAGTCAGTCAGTCAGTCTCAGTCAGTCAGTTAGTCAGTCAGTCAGTCAGTCAGTCCAGTCTCAGTCAGTCAGGCAGTTAGTCAGTCAGTCTCGGTCAGTCAGTGAGTCAGTCAGTCAGTATCAGTCAGTCAGTGAGTCAGTCTGTCAGTCAGGCACTATCAGTCAGGCAGTAAGACTCCGCTCGACAGAACTCCGATAGCCTAATGGCTAGACCGCTGGTCTTCCAAGCGAGTGGCCTGGGTTCGAGTCCCAGCCGGAGCGAATATCTTCAATGTATATATTTCTTTTCTAATTTGAAAATTCTTTTTTCTTTCAATTTCTTTCCTTTGCAATTATTGATTATTTATGTAGGGAAGAAAATTCTGAGTCAGTTTAATTTTTCGACACGAAGATTTCAAAGTGTTTAAATAAACAATTACCAAGGTGCATTTTTTGTTTTTATTATATTTAAAACTCCCACCGACAGAGCTGCCATAGACTAATGGCTAGAGTGTTAGGCTTCCAAGCGAGTGGCCCTGGGTTCGAGTCCCAGCCTGAACGAAAATCTTCAATGTATACTTTTAGTTTCTAATTTGAAATTTCTTCTTCTTTTTTTTTTAATTTTTCTCTTTTGCGAATATTGATTATTTATGTAGGGAGAAAAATTCTGAGTCAGTTTAATTATTCGACCTGTAAATTTCAAAGTGTTTGAATCAATAATTACCAAGGTGCATTTTTTGTTTTTATTATATTTAAGACTTCCATCGACAGAGCTCCGATAGCCTAATGGCTAGACCGTTGGTTTCCTAGCACGTGGTACTGGGTTCGAGTCCCGGCCTTAAAGGAAATCTTAAATGCAAAAATTTTGTTCTAATTTTATAATTCTTTTTTTATTTTTCCCTTTTGCGAAGTCAGTCAGTCAGTCTGACAGTCAGTCAGTCTGACAGTCAATCAGTCAAGCACTCAGTCATTCAGTCTCAGTCAGTCAGTCCAGTCAGTCAGTCACTCAGTCAGTCAGTTAGTCCTTCAGCCAGTCAGTCAAGCAGTCAGTCATTTAGTCTCAGTCAGTCAGTCATTCAGTCAGTCAGTCAGTCAGGCAGTCAGTCAGTCAGTCAGTCGGTCAGTCCTGTGCAGTCAGTTAGTCACTAAAGCAGTCAGTCAGTCTCAGTCAGTCAGTCAGTCAGTCAGTCCAGTCCAGTCTCAGTCAGTCAGTCAGTCAGTCTCGGTCAGTCAGTCAGTCAGTCATTCAGTCAGTCAGTCAGTCAGGCAGTCAGTCAGTCGGTCAGCCTTATTCAGTCAGTCTGTCAGTCAGTCAGTCAGTCAGCCTTATTCAGTCAGTCTGTCAGTCATCCTTATTCAGTCAGTCTGTCAGTCAGTCTGTCAGTCAGTCAGCCGGTCAGTCCTGTCCAGTCAGTTAGTCAGTCAAGCAGTCAGTCAGGTAGTCAAGCAGTCAGTCAGTCAGTGTCAGTCAGTCATTTAGTCATTCAGTCAGTCAGTGAAATAGCCAGTCAGAGAGTCAAGCAGTCAGTCAGTCAGTCTCAGTCAGTCAGTTAGTCAGTCAGTCAGTCAGTCAGTCAGTCAGTCCAGTCTCAGTCAGTCAGGCAGTTAGTCAGTCAGTCTCGGTCAGTCAGTGAGTCAGTCAGTCAGTATCAGTCAGTCAGTGAGTCAGTCTGTCAGTCAGGCAGTATCAGTCAGGCAGTAAGACTCCGCTCGACAAAACTCCGATAGCCTAATGGCTAGACCGCTGGTCTTCCAAGCGAGTGGCCTGGGTTCGAGTCCCAGCCGGAGCGAATATCTTCAATGTATATATTTCTTTTCTAATTTGAAAATTCTTTTTTTTTTTCAATTTCTTTCCTTTGCAATTATTGATTATTTATGTAGGGAAGAAAATTCTGAGTCAGTTTAATTTTTCGACACGAAGATTTCAAAGTGTTTAAATAAACAATTACCAAGGTGCATTTTTTGTTTTTATTATATTTAAAACTCCCACCGAAAGAGCTCCCATAGACTAATGGCTAGAGTGTTAGGCTTCCAAGCGAGTGGCCCTGGGTTCGAGTCCCAGCCTGAACGAAAATCTTCAATGTATACTTTTAGTTTCTAATTTGAAATTTCTTCTTCTTTTTTTTTTAATTTTTCTCTTTTGCGAATATTGATTATTTATGTAGGGAGAAAAATTCTGAGTCAGTTTAATTATTCGACCTGTAAATTTCAAAGTGTTTGAATCAATAATTACCAAGGTGCATTTTTTGTTTTTATTATATTTAAGACTTCCATCGACAGAGCTCCGATAGCCTAATGGCTAGACCGTTGGGTTCCTAGCGCGTGGTACTGGGTTCGAGTCCCGGCCGGAAAGGAAATCTTAAATGCAAATATTTTTTTCTAATTTTATAATTGTTTTTTTTTTATTTTTCCCTTTTGCGAAGTCAGTCAGTCAGTCTGACAGTCAATCAGTCAAGCACTCAGTCATTCAGTCTCAGTCAGTCAGTCCAGTCAGTCAGTCACTCAGTCAGTCAGTTAGTCCTTCAGCCAGTCAGTCAAGCAGTCAGTCATTTAGTCTCAGTCAGTCAGTCATTCAGTCAGTCAGTCAGTCAGGCAGTCAGTCAGTTAGTCAGTCGGTCAGTCCTGTGCAGTCAGTTAGTCACTAAAGCAGTCAGTCAGTCTCAGTCAGTCAGTCAGTCCAGTCCAGTCTCAGTCAGTCAGTCAGTCAGTCAGCCTTATTCAGTCAGTCAGGCAGTCAGTCAGTCAGCCTCATTCAGTCATTCTGTCAGTCAGTCAGTCAGTTAGTCATTCAGTCAGTCAGTCTCAGTCAGTCAGTCAGTCAGTCTGTCAGTCGGTCAGTCCAGACCAGTCAGTCAGTCAAGCAGTCAGTCATTCAGTCTCAGTCAGACGGTCAGTCAGTCCAATCAGTCAGTCACTCAGTCAGTTAGGCAGTCAGTCAGTCAGTCTCAGTCAGTCAGTTAGTCATTCAGCCAGTCAGTCAAGCAGTCAGTCATTTAGTCTCAGTCAGTCAGTCAGTCAGTCCAGTCCAGTCTCAGTCAGTCAGGCAGTCAGTCAGTCAGTCTCGGTCAGTCAGTCAGTCTCGGTCAGTCAGTCAGTCTCGGTCAATCAGTGAGTCAGTCAGTCAATCAGTATCAGTCAGTCAGTCAGTATCAGTTAGTCATTCAGTCAGTCTGTCAGTCAGGCAGTCTCAGTCAGGCAGTAAGGCTCCGACCGACAGAACTCCGATAGCCTAATGGCTAGACCGCTGGTCTTCCAAGCGAGTGGCCTGGGTTCGAGTCCCAGCCGGAACGAATATCTTCAATGTATATATTTCTTTTCTAATTTGAAAATTCTTTTTTTTTTCAATTTCTTTCCTTTGCAATTATTAATTATTTATGTAGGGAAGAAAATTCTGAGTCAGTTTAATTTTTCGACACGAAGATTTCAAAGTGTTTAAATAAACAATTACCAAGGTGCATTTTTTGTTTTTATTATATTTAAAACTCCCACCGACAGAGCTCCCATAGACTAATGGCTAGAGTGTTAGGCTTCCAAGCGAGTGGCCCTGGGTTCGAGTCCCAGCCTGAACGAAAATCTTCAATGTATACTTTTAGTTTCTAATTTGAAATTTCTTCTTCTTTTTTTTTCAATTTCTTTCTTTTGCAAATATGGATTATTTATGTACGGAAGAAAATTCTGAGTCAGTTTAATCATTCGACCTTTAGATTTCAAAGATTTTAGATCAATAATTACTAAGGTGCATTTTTGTTTTTATTATAATTAAGACACCGATCAACAGAGATCCGGTAGTATATTGGCGAGAGCGTTGGGCTTCCATGAGTGTCGCCCTGGGTTCAAATCCCAGCCGGAAAGGAAATCTTAAATGCAAATATTTTTTTTCTAATTTTATAATTATTTTTTTTTTATTTTTCCCTTTTGCGAAGTCAGTCAGTCAGTCTGACAGTCAATCAGTCAAGCACTCAGTCATTCAGTCTCAGTCAGTCACTCAGTCAGTCAGTTAGTCCTTCAGCCAGTCAGTCAAGCAGTCAGTCATTTAGTCTCAGTCAGTCAGTCATTCAGTCAGTCAGTCAGTCAGGCAGTCAGTCAGTCAGTCAGTCGGTCAGTCCTGTGCAGTCAGTTAGTCACTAAAGCAGTCAGTCAGTCTCAGTCAGTCAGTCAGTCAGTCAGTCCAGTCCAGTCTCAGTCAGTCAGTCACTCAGTCTCGGTCAGTCAGTCAGTCAGTCATTCAGTCAGTCAGTCAGTCAGGCAGTCAGTCAGCCTTATTCAGTCAGTCTGTCAGTCATCCTTATTCAGTCAGTCTGTCAGTCAGTCAGTCGGTCAGTCCTGTCCAGTCAGTTAGTCAGTCAAGCAGTCAGTCAGGTAGTCAAGCAGTCAGTCAGTCAGTGTCAGTCAGTCATTTAGTCATTCAGTCAGTCAGTGAAATAGCCAGTCAGAGAGTCAAGCAGTCAGTCAGTCAGTCTCAGTGAGTCAGTTAGTCAGTCAGTCAGTCAGTCCAGTCTCAGTCAGGCAGGCAGTTAGTCAGTCAGTCTCGGTCAGTCAGTGAGTCAGTCAGTCAGTATCAGTCAGTCAGTGAGTCAGTCTGTCAGTCAGGCAGTATCAGTCAGGCAGTAAGACTCCGCTCGACAGAACTCCGATAGCCTAATGGCTAGACCGCTGGTCTTCCAAGCGAGTGGCCTGGGTTCGAGTCCCAGCCGGAGCGAATATCTTCAATGTATATATTTCTTTTCTAATTTGAAAATTCTTTTTTTTTTCAATTTCTTTCCTTTGCAATTATTGATTATTTATGTAGGGAAGAAAATTCTGAGTCAGTTTAATTTTTCGACACGAAGATTTCAAAGTGTTTAAATAAACAATTACCAAGGTGCATTTTTTGTTTTTATTATATTTAAAACTCCCACCGACAGAGCTCCCATAGACTAATGGCTAGAGTGTTAGGCTTCCAAGCGAGTGGCCCTGGGTTCGAGTCCCAGCCTGAACGAAAATCTTCAATGTATACTTTTAGTTTCTAATTTGAAATTTCTTCTTCTTTTTTTTTAATTTTTCTCTTTTGCGAATATTGATTATTTATGTAGGGAGAAAAATTCTGAGTCAGTTTAATTATTCGACCTGTAAATTTCAAAGTGTTTGAATCAATAATTACCAAGGTGCATTTTTTGTTTTTATTATATTTAAGACTTCCATCGACAGAGCTCCGATAGCCTAATGGCTAGACCGTTGGGTTCCAAGCGCGTGGTACTGGGTTCGAGTCCCAGCCGGAACGAAAATCTTCCATGTATATATTTCTCTTCTAATTTGAAGATTCTTTTTTTTTCAATTTCTTTCTTTTGCAAATATGGATTATTTATGTACGGAAGAAAATTCTGAGTCAGTTTAATCATTCGACCTTTAGATTTCAAATATTTTAGATCAATAATTACTAAGGTGCATTTTTTGTTTTTATTATAATAAAGACACCGATCAACAGAGATCCGATAGTATATTGGCGAGAGCGTTGGGCTTCCATGAGTGTCGCCCTGGGTTCAAATCCCAGCCGGAAAGGAAATCTTAAATGCAAATATTTTTTTCTAATTTTATAATTCTTTTTTTTTATTTTTCCCTTTTGCGAAGTCAGTCAGTCAGTCTGACAGTCAATCAGTCAAGCACTCAGTCATTCAGTTTCAGTCAGTCAGTCCGTCCAGTCAGTCAGTCACTCAGTCAGTCAGTTAGTCCTTCAGCCAGTCAGTCAAGCAGTCAGTCATTTAGTCTCAGTCAGTCAGTCATTCAGTCAGTCAGTCAGTCAGGCAGTCAGTCAGTCAGTCAGTCGGTCAGTCCTGTGCAGTCAGTTAGTCACTAAAGCAGTCAGTCAGTCTCAGTCAGTCAGTCAGTCCAGTCCAGTCTCAGTCAGTCAGTCAGTCAGTCTCGGTCAGTCAGTCAGTCAGCCTTATTCAGTCAGTCTGTCAGTCATTCTTATTCAGTCAGTCAGGCAGTCAGTCAGTCAGCCTCATTCAGTCATTCTGTCAGTCAGTCAGTCAGTTAGTCATTCAGTCAGTCAGTCTCAGTCAGTCAGTCAGTCTGTCAGTCGGTCAGTCCAGACCAGTCAGTCAGTCAAGCAGTCAGTCATTCAGTCTCAGTCAGACGGTCAGTCAGTCCAATCAGTCAGTCACTCAGTCAGTTAGGCAGTCAGTCAGTCAGTCTCAGTCAGTCAGTTAGTCATTCAGCCAGTCAGTCAAGCAGTCAGTCATTTAGTCTCAGTCAGTCAGTCAGTCAGTCCAGTCCAGTCTCAGTCAGTCAGGCAGTCAGTCAGTCAGTCTCGGTCAGTCAGTCAGTCTCGGTCAGTCAGTCAGTCTCGGTCAATCAGTGAGTCAGTCAGTCAATCAGTATCAGTCAGTCAGTCAGTATCAGTTAGTCATTCAGTCAGTCTGTCAGTCAGGCAGTCTCAGTCAGGCAGTAAGGCTCCGACCGACAGAACTCCGATAGCCTAATGGCTAGACCGCTGGTCTTCCAAGCGAGTGGCCTGGGTTCGAGTCCCAGCCGGAACGAATATCTTCAATGTATATATTTCTTTTCTAATTTGAAAATTCTTTTTTTTTTCAATTTCTTTCCTTTGCAATTATTAATTATTTATGTAGGGAAGAAAATTCTGAGTCAGTTTAATTTTTCGACACGAAGATTTCAAAGTGTTTAAATAAACAATTACCAAGGTGCATTTTTTGTTTTTATTATATTTAAAACTCCCACCGACAGAGCTCCCATAGACTAATGGCTAGAGTGTTAGGCTTCCAAGCGAGTGGCCCTGGGTTCGAGTCCCAGCCTGAACGAAAATCTTCAATGTATACTTTTAGTTTCTAATTTGAAATTTCTTCTTCTTTTTTTTTCAATTTCTTTCTTTTGCAAATATGGATTATTTATGTACGGAAGAAAATTCTGAGTCAGTTTAATCATTCGACCTTTAGATTTCAAAGATTTTAGATCAATAATTACTAAGGTGCATTTTTGTTTTTATTATAATTAAGACACCGATCAACAGAGATCCGGTAGTATATTGGCGAGAGCGTTGGGCTTCCATGAGTGTCGCCCTGGGTTCAAATCCCAGCCGGAAAGGAAATCTTAAATGCAAATATTTTTTTTCTAATTTTATAATTATTTTTTTTTTATTTTTCCCTTTTGCGAAGTCAGTCAGTCAGTCTGACAGTCAATCAGTCAAGCACTCAGTCATTCAGTCTCAGTCAGTCAGTCCAGTCAGTCAGTCACTCAGTCAGTCAGTTAGTCCTTCAGCCAGTCAGTCAAGCAGTCAGTCATTTAGTCTCAGTCAGTCAGTCATTCAGTCAGTCAGTCAGTCAGGCAGTCAGTCAGTCAGTCAGTCGGTCAGTCCTGTGCAGTCAGTTAGTCACTAAAGCAGTCAGTCAGTCTCAGTCAGTCAGTCAGTCAGTCAGTCCAGTCCAGTCTCAGTCAGTCAGTCACTCAGTCTCGGTCAGTCAGTCAGTCAGTCATTCAGTCAGTCAGTCAGTCAGGCAGTCAGTCAGCCTTATTCAGTCAGTCTGTCAGTCATCCTTATTCAGTCAGTCTGTCAGTCAGTCAGTCGGTCAGTCCTGTCCAGTCAGTTAGTCAGTCAAGCAGTCAGTCAGGTAGTCAAGCAGTCAGTCAGTCAGTGTCAGTCAGTCATTTAGTCATTCAGTCAGTCAGTGAAATAGCCAGTCAGAGAGTCAAGCAGTCAGTCAGTCAGTCTCAGTGAGTCAGTTAGTCAGTCAGTCAGTCAGTCCAGTCTCAGTCAGGCAGGCAGTTAGTCAGTCAGTCTCGGTCAGTCAGTGAGTCAGTTAGTCAGTATCAGTCAGTCAGTGAGTCAGTCTGTCAGTCAGGCAGTATCAGTCAGGCAGTAAGACTCCGCTCGACAGAACTCCGATAGCCTAATGGCTAGACCGCTGGTCTTCCAAGCGAGTGGCCTGGGTTCGAGTCCCAGCCGGAGCGAATATCTTCAATGTATATATTTCTTTTCTAATTTGAAAATTCTTTTTTTTTTTCAATTTCTTTCCTTTGCAATTATTGATTATTTATGTAGGGAAGAAAATTCTGAGTCAGTTTAATTTTTCGACACGAAGATTTCAAAGTGTTTAAATAAACAATTACCAAGGTGCATTTTTTGTTTTTATTATATTTAAAACTCCCACCGACAGAGCTCCCATAGACTAATGGCTAGAGTGTTAGGCTTCCAAGCGAGTGGCCCTGGGTTCGAGTCCCAGCCTGAACGAAAATCTTCAATGTATACTTTTAGTTTCTAATTTGAAATTTCTTCTTCTTTTTTTTTAATTTTTCTCTTTTGCGAATATTGATTATTTATGTAGGGAGAAAAATTCTGAGTCAGTTTAATTATTCGACCTGTAAATTTCAAAGTGTTTGAATCAATAATTACCAAGGTGCATTTTTTGTTTTTATTATATTTAAGACTTCCATCGACAGAGCTCCGATAGCCTAATGGCTAGACCGTTGGGTTCCAAGCGCGTGGTACTGGGTTCGAGTCCCGGCCGGAACGAAAATCTTCCATGTATATATTTCTCTTCTAATTTGAAGATTCTTTTTTTTTCAATTTCTTTCTTTTGCAAATATGGATTATTTATGTACGGAAGAAAATTCTGAGTCAGTTTAATCATTCGACCTTTAGATTTCAAATATTTTAGATCAATAATTACTAAGGTGCATTTTTTGTTTTTATTATAATAAAGACACCGATCAACAGAGATCCGATAGTATATTGGCGAGAGCGTTGGGCTTCCATGAGTGTCGCCCTGGGTTCAAATCCCAGCCGGAAAGGAAATCTTAAATGCAAATATTTTTTTCTAATTTTATAATTCTTTTTTTTTATTTTTCCCTTTTGCGAAGTCAGTCAGTCAGTCTGACAGTCAATCAGTCAAGCACTCAGTCATTCAGTTTCAGTCAGTCAGTCCGTCCAGTCAGTCAGTCACTCAGTCAGTCAGTTAGTCCTTCAGCCAGTCAGTCAAGCAGTCAGTCATTTAGTCTCAGTCAGTCAGTCATTCAGTCAGTCAGTCAGTCAGGCAGTCAGTCAGTCAGTCAGTCGGTCAGTCCTGTGCAGTCAGTTAGTCACTAAAGCAGTCAGTCAGTCTCAGTCAGTCAGTCAGTCCAGTCCAGTCTCAGTCAGTCAGTCAGTCAGTCTCGGTCAGTCAGTCTCGGTCAGTCAGTCAGTCAGTCATTCAGTCAGTCAGTCAGGCAGTCAGTCAGTCGGTCAGCCTTATTCAGTCAGTCTGTCAGTCAGTCAGTCTGTCAGTCAGTCAGTCAGTCAGTCAGCCTTATTCAGTCAGTCTGTCAGTCATCCTTATTCAGTCAGTCTGTCAGTCAGTCAGTCGGTCAGTCCTGTCCAGTCAGTTAGTCAGTCAAGCAGTCAGTCAGGTAGTCAAGCAGTCAGTCAGTCAGTGTCAGTCAGTCATTTAGTCATTCAGTCAGTCAGTGAAATAGCCAGTCAGAGAGTCAAGCAGTCAGTCAGTCAGTCTCAGTCAGTCAGTTAGTCAGTCAGTCAGTCAGTCAGTCAGTCCAGTCTCAGTCAGTCAGGCAGTTAGTCAGTCAGTCTCGGTCAGTCAGTGAGTCAGTCAGTCAGTATCAGTCAGGCAGTATCAGTCAGGCAGTAAGACTCCGCTCGACAGAACTCCGATAGCCTAATGGCTAGACCGCTGGTCTTCCAAGCGAGTGGCCTGAGTTCGAGTCCCAGCCGGAGCGAATATCTTCAATGTATATATTTCTTTTCTAATTTGAAAATTCTTTTTTTTTTCAATTTCTTTCCTTTGCAATTATTGATTATTTATGTAGGGAAGAAAATTCTGAGTCAGTTTAATTTTTCGACACGAAGATTTCAAAGTGTTTAAATAAACAATTACCAAGGTGCATTTTTTGTTTTTATTATATTTAAAACTCCCACCGACAGAGCTCCCATAGACTAATGGCTAGAGTGTTAGGCTTCCAAGCGACTGGCCCTGGGTTCGAGTCCCAGCCTGAACGAAAATCTTCAATGTATACTTTTAGTTTCTAATTTGAAATTTCTTCTTCTTTTTTTTTTTTAATTTTTCTCTTTTGCAAATATTGATTATTTATGTAGGGAGAAAAATTCTGAGTCAGTTTAATTATTCGACCTGTAAATTTCAAAGTGTTTGAATCAATAATTACCAAGGTGCATTTTTTGTTTTTATTATATTTAAGACTTCCATCGTCAGAGCTCCGATAGCCTAATGGCTAGACCGTTGGGTTCCAAGCGCGTGGTACTGGGTTCGAGTCCCGGCCGGAACGAAAATCTTCCATGTATATATTTCTCTTCTAATTTGAAGATTCTTTTTTTTTCTTCAATTTCTTTCTTTTGCAAATATGGATTATTTATGTACGGAAGAAAATTCTGAGTCAGTTTAATCATTCGACCTTTAGATTTCAAAGATTTTAGATCAATAATTACTAAGGTGCATTTTTTGTTTTTATTATAATTAAGACACCGATCAACAGAGATCCGATAGTATATTGGCGAGAGCGTTGGGCTTCCATGAGTGTCGCCCTGGGTTCAAATTCCAGCCGGAAAGGAAATCTTAAATGCGAATATTTTTTTCTAATTTTATAATTCTTTTTTTTTATTTTTCCCTTTTGCGAAGTCAGTCAGTCAGTCTGACAGTCAATCAGTCAAGCACTCAGTCATTCAGTCTCAGTCAGTCAGTCCAGTCAGTCAGTCACTCAGTCAGTCAGTTAGTCCTTCAGCCAGTCAGTCAAGCAGTCAGTCATTTAGTCTCAGTCAGTCAGTCATTCAGTCAGTCAGTCAGTCAGGCAGTCAGTCAGTCGGTCAGTCCTGTGCAGTCAGTTAGTCACTAAAGCAGTCAGTCAGTCTCAGTCAGTCAGTCAGTCCAGTCCAGTCTCAGTCAGTCAGTCAGTCAGTCTCGGTCAGTCAGTCAGTCAGTCAGTCATTCAGTCAGTCAGTCAGTCAGGCAGTCAGTCAGTCGGTCAGCCTTATTCAGTCAGTCTGTCAGTCAGTCAGTCAGCCTTATTCAGTCAGTCTGTCAGTCATCCTTATTCAGTCAGTCTGTCAGTCAGTCAGTCGGTCAGTCCTGTCCAGTCAGTTAGTCAGTCAAGCAGTCAGTCAGGTAGTCAAGCAGTCAGTCAGTCAGTGTCAGTCAGTCATTTAGTCATTCAGTCAGTCAGTGAAGTAGCCAGTCAGAGAGTCAAGCAGTCAGTCAGTCAGTCTCAGTCAGTCAGTTAGTCAGTCAGTCAGTCAGTCAGTCAGTCAGTCCAGTCTCAGTCAGTCAGGCAGTTAGTCAGTCAGTCTCGGTCAGTCAGTGAGTCAGTCAGTCAGTATCAGTCAGTCAGTGAGTCAGTCTGTCAGTCAGGCAGTATCAGTCAGGCAGTAAGACTCCGCTCGATAGAACTCCGATAGCCTAATGGCTAGACCGCTGGTCTTCCAAGCGAGTGGCCTGGGTTCGAGTCCCAGCCGGAGCGAATATCTTCAATGTATATATTTCTTTTCTAATTTGAAAATTCTTTTTTTTTTCAATTTCTTTCCTTTGCAATTATTGATTATTTATGTAGGGAAGAAAATTCTGAGTCAGTTTAATTTTTCGACACGAAGATTTCAAAGTGTTTAAATAAACAATTACCAAGGTGCATTTTTTGTTTTTATTATATTTAAAACTCCCACCGACAGAGCTCCCATAGACTAATGGCTAGAGTGTTAGGCTTCCAAGCGAGTGGCCCTGGGTTCGAGTCCCAGCCTGAACGAAAATCTTCAATGTATACGTTTAGTTTCTAATTTGAAATTTCTTCTTCTTTTTTTTTCAATTTCTTTCTTTTGCAAATATGGATTATTTATGTACGGAAGAAAATTCTGAGTCAGTTTAATCATTCGACCTTTAGATTTCAAAGATTTTAGATCAATAATTACTAAGGTGCATTTTTGTTTTTATTATAATTAAGACACCGATCAACAGAGATCCGGTAGTATATTGGCGAGAGCGTTGGGCTTCCATGAGTGTCGCCCTGGGTTCAAATCCCAGCCGGAAAGGAAATCTTAAATGCAAATATTTTTTTTCTAATTTTATAATTATTTTTTTTTTATTTTTCCCTTTTGCGAAGTCAGTCAGTCAGTCTGACAGTCAATCAGTCAAGCACTCAGTCATTCAGTCTCAGTCAGTCAGTCCAGTCAGTCAGTCACTCAGTCAGTCAGTTAGTCCTTCAGCCAGTCAGTCAAGCAGTCAGTCATTTAGTCTCAGTCAGTCAGTCATTCAGTCAGTCAGTCAGTCAGGCAGTCAGTCAGTCAGTCAGTCGGTCAGTCCTGTGCAGTCAGTTAGTCACTAAAGCAGTCAGTCAGTCTCAGTCAGTCAGTCAGTCAGTCAGTCCAGTCCAGTCTCAGTCAGTCAGTCACTCAGTCTCGGTCAGTCAGTCAGTCAGTCATTCAGTCAGTCAGTCAGTCAGGCAGTCAGTCAGCCTTATTCAGTCAGTCTGTCAGTCATCCTTATTCAGTCAGTCTGTCAGTCAGTCAGTCGGTCAGTCCTGTCCAGTCAGTTAGTCAGTCAAGCAGTCAGTCAGGTAGTCAAGCAGTCAGTCAGTCAGTGTCAGTCAGTCATTTAGTCATTCAGTCAGTCAGTGAAATAGCCAGTCAGAGAGTCAAGCAGTCAGTCAGTCAGTCTCAGTGAGTCAGTTAGTCAGTCAGTCCAGTCTCAGTCAGGCAGGCAGTTAGTCAGTCAGTCTCGGTCAGTCAGTGAGTCAGTCAGTCAGTATCAGTCAGTCAGTGAGTCAGTCTGTCAGTCAGGCAGTATCAGTCAGGCAGTAAGACTCCGCTCGACAGAACTCCGATAGCCTAATGGCTAGACCGCTGGTCTTCCAAGCGAGTGGCCTGGGTTCGAGTCCCAGCCGGAGCGAATATCTTCAATGTATATATTTCTTTTCTAATTTGAAAATTCTTTTTTTTTTCAATTTCTTTCCTTTGCAATTATTGATTATTTATGTAGGGAAGAAAATTCTGAGTCAGTTTAATTTTTCGACACGAAGATTTCAAAGTGTTTAAATAAACAATTACCAAGGTGCATTTTTTGTTTTTATTATATTTAAAACTCCCACCGACAGAGCTCCCATAGACTAATGGCTAGAGTGTTAGGCTTCCAAGCGAGTGGCCCTGGGTTCGAGTCCCAGCCTGAACGAAAATCTTCAATGTATACTTTTAGTTTCTAATTTGAAATTTCTTCTTCTTTTTTTTTAATTTTTCTCTTTTGCGAATATTGATTATTTATGTAGGGAGAAAAATTCTGAGTCAGTTTAATTATTCGACCTGTAAATTTCAAAGTGTTTGAATCAATAATTACCAAGGTGCATTTTTTGTTTTTATTATATTTAAGACTTCCATCGACAGAGCTCCGATAGCCTAATGGCTAGACCGTTGGGTTCCAAGCGCGTGGTACTGGGTTCGAGTCCCGGCCGGAACGAAAATCTTCCATGTATATATTTCTCTTCTAATTTGAAGATTCTTTTTTTTTCAATTTCTTTCTTTTGCAAATATGGATTATTTATGTACGGAAGAAAATTCTGAGTCAGTTTAATCATTCGACCTTTAGATTTCAAAGATTTTAGATCAATAATTACTAGGGTGCATTTTTTGTTTTTATTATAATAAAGACACCGATCAACAGAGATCCGATAGTATATTGGCGAGAGCGTTGGGCTTCCATGAGTGTCGCCCTGGGTTCAAATCCCAGCCGGAAAGGAAATCTTAAATGCAAATATTTTTTTCTAATTTTATAATTCTTTTTTTTTATTTTTCCCTTTTGCGAAGTCAGTCAGTCAGTCTGACAGTCAATCAGTCAAGCACTCAGTCATTCAGTTTCAGTCAGTCAGTCCGTCCAGTCAGTCAGTCACTCAGTCAGTCAGTTAGTCCTTCAGCCAGTCAGTCAAGCAGTCAGTCATTTAGTCTCAGTCAGTCAGTCATTCAGTCAGTCAGTCAGTCAGGCAGTCAGTCAGTCAGTCAGTCGGTCAGTCCTGTGCAGTCAGTTAGTCACTAAAGCAGTCAGTCAGTCTCAGTCAGTCAGTCAGTCCAGTCCAGTCTCAGTCAGTCAGTCAGTCAGTCTCGGTCAGTCAGTCTCGGTCAGTCAGTCAGTCAGTCATTCAGTCAGTCAGTCAGGCAGTCAGTCAGTCGGTCAGCCTTATTCAGTCAGTCTGTCAGTCAGTCAGTCTGTCAGTCAGTCAGTCAGTCAGTCAGCCTTATTCAGTCAGTCTGTCAGTCATCCTTATTCAGTCAGTCTGTCAGTCAGTCAGTCGGTCAGTCCTGTCCAGTCAGTTAGTCAGTCAAGCAGTCAGTCAGGTAGTCAAGCAGTCAGTCAGTCAGTGTCAGTCAGTCATTTAGTCATTCAGTCAGTCAGTGAAATAGCCAGTCAGAGAGTCAAGCAGTCAGTCAGTCAGTCTCAGTCAGTCAGTTAGTCAGTCAGTCAGTCAGTCAGTCAGTCCAGTCTCAGTCAGTCAGGCAGTTAGTCAGTCAGTCTCGGTCAGTCAGTGAGTCAGTCAGTCAGTATCAGTCAGGCAGTATCAGTCAGGCAGTAAGACTCCGCTCGACAGAACTCCGATAGCCTAATGGCTAGACCGCTGGTCTTCCAAGCGAGTGGCCTGAGTTCGAGTCCCAGCCGGAGCGAATATCTTCAATGTATATATTTCTTTTCTAATTTGAAAATTCTTTTTTTTTTCAATTTCTTTCCTTTGCAATTATTGATTATTTATGTAGGGAAGAAAATTCTGAGTCAGTTTAATTTTTCGACACGAAGATTTCAAAGTGTTTAAATAAACAATTACCAAGGTGCATTTTTTGTTTTTATTATATTTAAAACTCCCACCGACAGAGCTCCCATAGACTAATGGCTAGAGTGTTAGGCTTCCAAGCGACTGGCCCTGGGTTCGAGTCCCAGCCTGAACGAAAATCTTCAATGTATACTTTTAGTTTCTAATTTGAAATTTCTTCTTCTTTTTTTTTTTTAATTTTTCTCTTTTGCAAATATTGATTATTTATGTAGGGAGAAAAATTCTGAGTCAGTTTAATTATTCGACCTGTAAATTTCAAAGTGTTTGAATCAATAATTACCAAGGTGCATTTTTTGTTTTTATTATATTTAAGACTTCCATCGTCAGAGCTCCGATAGCCTAATGGCTAGACCGTTGGGTTCCAAGCGCGTGGTACTGGGTTCGAGTCCCGGCCGGAACGAAAATCTTCCATGTATATATTTCTCTTCTAATTTGAAGATTCTTTTTTTTTCTTCAATTTCTTTCTTTTGCAAATATGGATTATTTATGTACGGAAGAAAATTCTGAGTCAGTTTAATCATTCGACCTTTAGATTTCAAAGATTTTAGATCAATAATTACTAAGGTGCATTTTTTGTTTTTATTATAATTAAGACACCGATCAACAGAGATCCGATAGTATATTGGCGAGAGCGTTGGGCTTCCATGAGTGTCGCCCTGGGTTCAAATTCCAGCCGGAAAGGAAATCTTAAATGCGAATATTTTTTTCTAATTTTATAATTCTTTTTTTTTATTTTTCCCTTTTGCGAAGTCAGTCAGTCAGTCTGACAGTCAATCAGTCAAGCACTCAGTCATTCAGTCTCAGTCAGTCAGTCCAGTCAGTCAGTCACTCAGTCAGTCAGTTAGTCCTTCAGCCAGTCAGTCAAGCAGTCAGTCATTTAGTCTCAGTCAGTCAGTCATTCAGTCAGTCAGTCAGTCAGGCAGTCAGTCAGTCGGTCAGTCCTGTGCAGTCAGTTAGTCACTAAAGCAGTCAGTCAGTCTCAGTCAGTCAGTCAGTCCAGTCCAGTCTCAGTCAGTCAGTCTCGGTCAGTCAGTCAGTCAGTCAGTCATTCAGTCAGTCAGTCAGTCAGGCAGTCAGTCAGTCGGTCAGCCTTATTCAGTCAGTCTGTCAGTCAGTCAGTCAGCCTTATTCAGTCAGTCTGTCAGTCATCCTTATTCAGTCAGTCTGTCAGTCAGTCAGTCGGTCAGTCCTGTCCAGTCAGTTAGTCAGTCAAGCAGTCAGTCAGGTAGTCAAGCAGTCAGTCAGTCAGTGTCAGTCAGTCATTTAGTCATTCAGTCAGTCAGTGAAATAGCCAGTCAGAGAGTCAAGCAGTCAGTCAGTCAGTCTCAGTCAGTCAGTTAGTCAGTCAGTCAGTCAGTCAGTCAGTCAGTCCAGTCTCAGTCAGTCAGGCAGTTAGTCAGTCAGTCTCGGTCAGTCAGTGAGTCAGTCAGTCAGTATCAGTCAGTCAGTGAGTCAGTCTGTCAGTCAGGCAGTATCAGTCAGGCAGTAAGACTCCGCTCGATAGAACTCCGATAGCCTAATGGCTAGACCGCTGGTCTTCCAAGCGAGTGGCCTGGGTTCGAGTCCCAGCCGGAGCGAATATCTTCAATGTATATATTTCTTTTCTAATTTGAAAATTCTTTTTTTTTTCAATTTCTTTCCTTTGCAATTATTGATTATTTATGTAGGGAAGAAAATTCTGAGTCAGTTTAATTTTTCGACACGAAGATTTCAAAGTGTTTAAATAAACAATTACCAAGGTGCATTTTTTGTTTTTATTATATTTAAAACTCCCACCGACAGAGCTCCCATAGACTAATGGCTAGAGTGTTAGGCTTCCAAGCGAGTGGCCCTGGGTTCGAGTCCCAGCCTGAACGAAAATCTTCAATGTATACTTTTAGTTTCTAATTTCAAATTTCTTCTTCTTTTTTTTTTAATTTTTCTCTTTTGCGAATATTGATTATTTATGTAGGGAGAAAAATTCTGAGTCAGTTTAATTATTCGACCTGTAAATTTCAAAGAGTTTGAATCAATAATTACCAAGTTGCATTTTTTGTTTTTATTATATTTAAGACTTCCATCGACAGAGCTCCGATAGCCTAATGGCTAGACCGTTGGGTTCCTAGCGCGTGGTACTGGGTTCGAGTCCCGGCCGGAAAGGAAATCTTAAATGCAAATATTTTTTTCTAATTTTATAATTCTTTTTTTTTATTTTTCCCTTTTGCGAAGTCAGTCAGTCAGTCTGACAGTCAATCAGTCAAGCACTCAGTCATTCAGTCTCAGTCAGTCAGTCCAGTCAGTCAGTCACTCAGTCAGTCAGTTAATCCTTCAGCCAATCAGTCAAGCAGTCAGTCATTTAGTCTCAGTCAGTCAGTCATTCAGTCAGTCAGTCAGTCAGGCAGTCAGTCAGTCAGTCAGTCGGTCAGTCCTGTGCAGTCAGTTAGTCACTAAAGCAGTCAGTCAGTCTCAGTCAGTCAGTCAGTCAGCCCAGTCCAGTCTCAGTCAGTCAGTCAGTCAGTCTCGGTCAGTCAGTCAGTCAGTTATTCAGTCAGTCTGTCAGTCAGTTATTCAGTCAGTCAGTCAGTCAGGCAGTCAGTCAGTCGGTCAGCCTTATTCAGTCAGTCTGTCAGTCAGTCTGTCAGTCATCCTTATTCAGTCAGTCTGTCAGTCAGTCAGTCGGTCAGTCCTGTCCAGTCAGTTAGTCAGTCAAGCAGTCAGTCAGGTAGTCAAGCAGTCAGTCAGTCAGTGTCAGTCAGTCATTTAGTCATTCAGTCAGTCAGTGAAATAGCCAGTCAGAGAGTCAAGCAGTCAGTCAGTCAGTCTCAGTCAGTCAGTTAGTCAGTCAGTCAGTCAGTCAGTCCAGTCTCAGTCAGTCAGGCAGTTAGTCAGTCAGTCTCGGTCAGTCAGTGAGTCAGTCAGTCAGTATCAGTCAGTCAGTGAGTCAGTCTGTCAGTCAGGCAGTAAGACTCCGCTCGACAGAACTCCGATAGCCTAATGGCTAGATCGCTGGTCTTCCAAGCGAGTGGCCTGGGTTCGAGTCCCAGCCGGAGCGAATATCTTCAATGTATATATTTCTTTTCTAATTTTAAAATTCTTTTTTTTTTCAATTTCTTTCCTTTGCAATTATTGATTATTTATGTAGGGAAGAAAATTCTGAGTCAGTTTAATTTTTCGACACAAAGATTTCAAAGTGTTTAAATAAACAATTACCAAGGTGCATTTTTTGTTTTTATTATATTTAAAACTCCCACCGACAGAGCTCCCATAGACTAATGGCTAGAGTGTTAGGCTTCCAAGCGAGTGGCCCTGGGTTCGAGTCCCAGCCTGAACGAAAATCTTCAATGTATACTTTTAGTTTCTAATTTGAAATTTCTTCTTCTTTTTTTTTTTAATTTTTCTCTTTTGCGAATATTGATTATTTATGTAGGGAGAAAAATTCTGAGTCAGTTTAATTATTCGACCTGCAAATTTCAAAGTGTTTGAATCAATAATTACCAAGGTGCATTTTTTGTTTTTATTATATTTAAGACTTCCATCGACAGAGCTCCGATAGCCTAATGGCTAGATCGTTGGGTTCCTAGCGCGTGGTACTGGGTTCGAGTCCAGGCCGGAAAGGAAATCTTAAATGCAAATATTTTTTTCTAATTTCATAATTCTTTTTTTTTTATTTTTCCCTTTTGCGAAGTCAGTCAGTCAGTCTGACAGTCAATCAGTCAAGCACTCAGTCATTCAGTCTCAGTCAGTCAGTCCAGTCAGTCAGTCACTCAGTCAGTCAGTTAGTCCTTCAGCCAGTCAGTCAAGCAGTCAGTCATTTAGTCTCAGTCAGTCAGTCATTCAGTCAGTCAGTCAGTCAGGCAGTCAGTCAGTCAGTCAGTCGGTCAGTCCTGTGCAGTCAGTTAGTCACTAAAGCAGTCAGTCAGTCTCAGTCAGTCAGTCAGTCAGTCAGTCCAGTCCAGTCTCAGTCAGTCAGTCAGTCAGTCAGTCATTCAGTCAGTCAGTCAGTCAGGCAGTCAGTCAGTCGGTCAGCCTTATTCAGTCAGTCTGTCAGTCAGTCAGTCAGTCAGCCTTATTCAGTCAGTCTGCCAGTCATCCTTATTCAGTCAGTCTGTCAGTCAGTCAGTCGGTCAGTCCTGTCCAGTCAGTTAGTCAGTCAAGCAGTCAGTCAGGTAGTCAAGCAGTCAGTCAGTCAGTGAAATAGCCAGTCAGAGAGTCAAGCAGTCAGTCAGTCAGTCTCAGTCAGTCAGTTAGTCAGTCAGTCAGTCAGTCAGTCAGTCAGTCCAGTCTCAGTCAGTCAGGCAGTTAGTCAGTCAGTCTCGGTCAGTCAGTGAGTCAGTCAGTCAGTATCAGTCAGTGAGTCAGTCTGTCAGTCAGGCAGTATCAGTCAGGCAGTAAGACTCCGCTCGACAGAACTCCGATAGCCTAATGGCTAGACCGCTGGTCTTCCAAGCGAGTGGCCTGGGTTCGAGTCCCAGCCGGAGCGAATATCTTCAATGTATATATTTCTTTTCTAATTTGAAAATTCTTTTCTTTTTCAATTTCTTTCCTTTGCAATTATTGATTATTTATGTAGGGAAGAAAATTCTGAGTCAGTTTAATTTTTCGACACGAAGATTTCAAAGTGTTTAAATAAACAATTACCAAGGTGCATTTTTTGTTTTTATTATATTTAAAACTCCCACCGACAGAGCTCCCATAGACTAATGGCTAGAGTGTTAGGCTTCCAAGCGAGTGGCCCTGGGTTCGAGTCTCAGCCTGAACGAAAATCTTCAATGTATACTTTTAGTTTCTAATTTGAAATTTCTTCTTCTTTTTTTTTTAATTTTTCTCTTTTGCGAATATTGATTATTTATGTAGGGAGAAAAATTCTGAGTCAGTTTAATTATTCGACCTGTAAATTTCAAAGTGTTTGAATCAATAATTACCAAGGTGCATTTTTTGTTTTTATTATATTTAAGACTTCCATCGACAGAGCTCCGATAGCCTAATGGCTAGACCGCTGGGTTCCTAGCGCGTGGTACTGGGTTCGAGTCCCGGCCGGAAAGGAAATCTTAAATGCAAATATTTTTTTCTAATTTTATAATTCTTTTATTTTTTATTTTTCCCTTTTGCGAAGTCAGTCAGTCAGTCTGACAGTCAATCAGTCAAGCACTCAGTCATTCAGTCTCAGTCAGTCAGTCCAGTCAGTCAGTCAGTCAGTCGGTCAGTCCTGCCCAGTCAGTTAGTCAGTCAAGCAGTCAGTCAGGTAGTCAAGCAGTCAGTCAGTCAGTGTCAGTCAGTCATTTAGTCATTCAGTCAGTCAGTGAAATAGCCAGTCAGAGAGTCAAGCAGTCAGTCAGTCAGTCTCAGTCAGTCAGTTAGTCAGTCAGTCAGTCAGTCAGTCCAGTCTCAGTCAGTCAGGCAGTTAGTAAGTCAGTCTCGGTCAGTCAGTGAGTCAGTCAGTCAGTATCAGTCAGTCAGTGAGTCAGTCTGTCAGTCAGGCAGTATCAGTCAGGCAGTAAGACTCCGCTCGACAGAACTCCGATAGCCTAATGGCTAGACCGCTGGTCTTCCAAGCGAGTGGCCTGGGTTCGAGTCCCAGCCGGAGCGAATATCTTCAATGTATATATTTCTTTTCTAATTTGAAAATTCTTTTTTTTTTCAATTTCTTTCCTTTGCAATTATTGATTATTTATGTAGGGAAGAAAATTCTGAGTCAGTTTAATTTTTCGACACGAAGATTTCAAAGTGTTTAAATAAACAATTACCAAGGTGCATTTTTTGTTTTTATTATATTTAAAACTCCCACCGACAGAGCTCCCATAGACTAATGGCTAGAGTGTTAGGCTTCCAAGCGAGTGGCCCTGTGTTCGAGTCCCAGCCTGAACGAAAATCTTCAATGTATACTTTTAGTTTCTAATTTGAAATTTCTTCTTCTTTTTTTTTTAATTTTTCTCTTTTGCGAATATTGATTATTTATGTAGGGAGAAAAATTCTGAGTCAGTTTAATTATTCGACCTGTAAATTTCAAAGTGTTTGAATCAATAATTACCAAGGTGCATTTTTTGTTTTTATTATATTTAAGACTTCCATCGACAGAGCTCCGATAGCCTAATGGCTAGACCGTTGGGTTCCAAGCGCGTGGTACTGGGTTCGAGTCCCGGCCGGAACGAAAATCTTCCATGTATGTATTTCTCTTCTAATTTGAAGATTCTTTTTTTTTTCAATTTCTTTCTTTTGCAAATATGGATTATTTATGTACGGAAGAAAATTCTGAGTCAGTTTAATCATTCGACCTTTAGATTTCAAAGATTTTAGATAAATAATTACTAAGGTGCATTTTTTTGTTTTTATTATAATTAAGACACCGATCAACAGAGATCCGATAGTATATTGGCGAGAGCGTTGGGCTTCCATGAGTGTCGCCCTGGGTTCAAATCCCAGCCGGAAAGGAAATCTTAAATGCAAATATTTTTTTCTAATTTTATAATTCTTTTTTTTTATTTTTCCCTTTTGCGAAGTCAGTCAGTCAGTCTGACAGTCAATCAGTCAAGCACTCAGTCATTCAGTCTCAGTCAGTCAGTCCAGTCAGTCAGTCACTCAGTCAGTCAGTTAGTCCTTCAGCCAGTCAGTCAAGCAGTCAGTCATTTAGTCTCAGTCAGTCAGTCATTCAGTCAGTCAGTCAGTCCGGCAGTCAGTCAGTCAGTCAGTCGGTCAGTCCTGTGCAGTCAGTTAGTCACTAAAGCAGTCAGTCAGTCTCAGTCAGTCAGTCAGTCAGTCAGTCCAGTCCAGTCTCAGTCAGTCAGTCAGTCAGTCTCGGTCAGTCAGTCAGTCAGTCATTCAGTCAGTCAGTCAGTCAGGCAGTCAGTCAGTCGGTCAGCCTTATTCAGTCAGTCTGTCAGTCAGTCAGTCAGTCAGCCTTATTCAGTCAGTCTGTCAGTCATCCTTATTCAGTCAGTCTGTCAGTCAGTCAGTCGGTCAGTCCTGCCCAGTCAGTTAGTCAGTCAAGCAGTCAGTCAGGTAGTCAAGCAGTCAGTCAGTCAGTGTCAGTCAGTCATTTAGTCATTCAGTCAGTCAGTGAAATAGCCAGTCAGAGAGTCAAGCAGTCAGTCAGTCAGTCTCAGTCAGTCAGTTAGTCAGTCAGTCAGTCAGTCAGTCAGTCAGTCCAGTCTCAGTCAGTCAGGCAGTTAGTCAGTCAGTCTCGGTCAGTCAGTGAGTCAGTCAGTCAGTATCAGTCAGTCAGTGAGTCAGTCTGTCAGTCAGGCAGTATCAGTCAGGCAGTAAGACTCCGCTCGATAGAACTCCGATAGCCTAATGGCTAGACCGCTGGTCTTCCAAGCGAGTGGCCTGGGTTCGAGTCCCAGCCGGAGCGAATATCTTCAATGTATATATTTCTTTTCTAATTTGAAAATTCTTTTTTTTTTCAATTTCTTTCCTTTGCAATTATTGATTATTTATGTAGGGAAGAAAATTCTGAGTCAGTTTAATTTTTCGACACGAAGATTTCAAAGTGTTTAAATAAACAATTACCAAGGTGCATTTTTTGTTTTTATTATATTTAAAACTCCCACCGACAGAGCTCCCATAGACTAATGGCTAGAGTGTTAGGCTTCCAAGCGAGTGGCCCTGGGTTCGAGTCCCAGCCTGAACGAAAATCTTCAATGTATACTTTTAGTTTCTAATTTCAAATTTCTTCTTCTTTTTTTTTTAATTTTTCTCTTTTGCGAATATTGATTATTTATGTAGGGAGAAAAATTCTGAGTCAGTTTAATTATTCGACCTGTAAATTTCAAAGAGTTTGAATCAATAATTACCAAGTTGCATTTTTTGTTTTTATTATATTTAAGACTTCCATCGACAGAGCTCCGATAGCCTAATGGCTAGACCGTTGGGTTCCTAGCGCGTGGTACTGGGTTCGAGTCCCGGCCGGAAAGGAAATCTTAAATGCAAATATTTTTTTCTAATTTTATAATTCTTTTTTTTTTATTTTTCCCTTTTGCGAAGTCAGTCAGTCAGTCTGACAGTCAATCAGTCAAGCACTCAGTCATTCAGTCTCAGTCAGTCAGTCCAGTCAGTCAGTCACTCAGTCAGTCAGTTAATCCTTCAGCCAATCAGTCAAGCAGTCAGTCATTTAGTCTCAGTCAGTCAGTCATTCAGTCAGTCAGTCAGTCAGGCAGTCAGTCAGTCAGTCAGTCGGTCAGTCCTGTGCAGTCAGTTAGTCACTAAAGCAGTCAGTCAGTCTCAGTCAGTCAGTCAGTCAGCCCAGTCCAGTCTCAGTCAGTCAGTCAGTCAGTCTCGGTCAGTCAGTCAGTCAGTTATTCAGTCAGTCTGTCAGTCAGTTATTCAGTCAGTCAGTCAGTCAGGCAGTCAGTCAGTCGGTCAGCCTTATTCAGTCAGTCTGTCAGTCAGTCTGTCAGTCATCCTTATTCAGTCAGTCTGTCAGTCAGTCAGTCGGTCAGTCCTGTCCAGTCAGTTAGTCAGTCAAGCAGTCAGTCAGGTAGTCAAGCAGTCAGTCAGTCAGTGTCAGTCAGTCATTTAGTCATTCAGTCAGTCAGTGAAATAGCCAGTCAGAGAGTCAAGCAGTCAGTCAGTCAGTCTCAGTCAGTCAGTTAGTCAGTCAGTCAGTCAGTCAGTCCAGTCTCAGTCAGTCAGGCAGTTAGTCAGTCAGTCTCGGTCAGTCAGTGAGTCAGTCAGTCAGTATCAGTCAGTCAGTGAGTCAGTCTGTCAGTCAGGCAGTAAGACTCCGCTCGACAGAACTCCGATAGCCTAATGGCTAGATCGCTGGTCTTCCAAGCGAGTGGCCTGGGTTCGAGTCCCAGCCGGAGCGAATATCTTCAATGTATATATTTCTTTTCTAATTTTAAAATTCTTTTTTTTTTCAATTTCTTTCCTTTGCAATTATTGATTATTTATGTAGGGAAGAAAATTCTGAGTCAGTTTAATTTTTCGACACAAAGATTTCAAAGTGTTTAAATAAACAATTACCAAGGTGCATTTTTTGTTTTTATTATATTTAAAACTCCCACCGACAGAGCTCCCATAGACTAATGGCTAGAGTGTTAGGCTTCCAAGCGAGTGGCCCTGGGTTCGAGTCCCAGCCTGAACGAAAATCTTCAATGTATACTTTTAGTTTCTAATTTGAAATTTCTTCTTCTTTTTTTTTTTAATTTTTCTCTTTTGCGAATATTGATTATTTATGTAGGGAGAAAAATTCTGAGTCAGTTTAATTATTCGACCTGCAAATTTCAAAGTGTTTGAATCAATAATTACCAAGGTGCATTTTTTGTTTTTATTATATTTAAGACTTCCATCGACAGAGCTCCGATAGCCTAATGGCTAGATCGTTGGGTTCCTAGCGCGTGGTACTGGGTTCGAGTCCAGGCCGGAAAGGAAATCTTAAATGCAAATATTTTTTTCTAATTTCATAATTCTTTTTTTTTTATTTTTCCCTTTTGCGAAGTCAGTCAGTCAGTCTGACAGTCAATCAGTCAAGCACTCAGTCATTCAGTCTCAGTCAGTCAGTCCAGTCAGTCAGTCACTCAGTCAGTCAGTTAGTCCTTCAGCCAGTCAGTCAAGCAGTCAGTCATTTAGTCTCAGTCAGTCAGTCATTCAGTCAGTCAGTCAGTCAGGCAGTCAGTCAGTCAGTCAGTCGGTCAGTCCTGTGCAGTCAGTTAGTCACTAAAGCAGTCAGTCAGTCTCAGTCAGTCAGTCAGTCAGTCAGTCCAGTCCAGTCTCAGTCAGTCAGTCAGTCAGTCAGTCATTCAGTCAGTCAGTCAGTCAGGCAGTCAGTCAGTCGGTCAGCCTTATTCAGTCAGTCTGTCAGTCAGTCAGTCAGTCAGCCTTATTCAGTCAGTCTGCCAGTCATCCTTATTCAGTCAGTCTGTCAGTCAGTCAGTCGGTCAGTCCTGTCCAGTCAGTTAGTCAGTCAAGCAGTCAGTCAGGTAGTCAAGCAGTCAGTCAGTCAGTGAAATAGCCAGTCAGAGAGTCAAGCAGTCAGTCAGTCAGTCTCAGTCAGTCAGTTAGTCAGTCAGTCAGTCAGTCAGTCAGTCAGTCCAGTCTCAGTCAGTCAGGCAGTTAGTCAGTCAGTCTCGGTCAGTCAGTGAGTCAGTCAGTCAGTATCAGTCAGTGAGTCAGTCTGTCAGTCAGGCAGTATCAGTCAGGCAGTAAGACTCCGCTCGACAGAACTCCGATAGCCTAATGGCTAGACCGCTGGTCTTCCAAGCGAGTGGCCTGGGTTCGAGTCCCAGCCGGAGCGAATATCTTCAATGTATATATTTCTTTTCTAATTTGAAAATTCTTTTCTTTTTCAATTTCTTTCCTTTGCAATTATTGATTATTTATGTAGGGAAGAAAATTCTGAGTCAGTTTAATTTTTCGACACGAAGATTTCAAAGTGTTTAAATAAACAATTACCAAGGTGCATTTTTTGTTTTTATTATATTTAAAACTCCCACCGACAGAGCTCCCATAGACTAATGGCTAGAGTGTTAGGCTTCCAAGCGAGTGGCCCTGGGTTCGAGTCTCAGCCTGAACGAAAATCTTCAATGTATACTTTTAGTTTCTAATTTGAAATTTCTTCTTCTTTTTTTTTTAATTTTTCTCTTTTGCGAATATTGATTATTTATGTAGGGAGAAAAATTCTGAGTCAGTTTAATTATTCGACCTGTAAATTTCAAAGTGTTTGAATCAATAATTACCAAGGTGCATTTTTTGTTTTTATTATATTTAAGACTTCCATCGACAGAGCTCCGATAGCCTAATGGCTAGACCGCTGGGTTCCTAGCGCGTGGTACTGGGTTCGAGTCCCGGCCGGAAAGGAAATCTTAAATGCAAATATTTTTTTCTAATTTTATAATTCTTTTATTTTTTATTTTTCCCTTTTGCGAAGTCAGTCAGTCAGTCTGACAGTCAATCAGTCAAGCACTCAGTCATTCAGTCTCAGTCAGTCAGTCCAGTCAGTCAGTCAGTCAGTCGGTCAGTCCTGCCCAGTCAGTTAGTCAGTCAAGCAGTCAGTCAGGTAGTCAAGCAGTCAGTCAGTCAGTGTCAGTCAGTCATTTAGTCATTCAGTCAGTCAGTGAAATAGCCAGTCAGAGAGTCAAGCAGTCAGTCAGTCAGTCTCAGTCAGTCAGTTAGTCAGTCAGTCAGTCAGTCAGTCCAGTCTCAGTCAGTCAGGCAGTTAGTAAGTCAGTCTCGGTCAGTCAGTGAGTCAGTCAGTCAGTATCAGTCAGTCAGTGAGTCAGTCTGTCAGTCAGGCAGTATCAGTCAGGCAGTAAGACTCCGCTCGACAGAACTCCGATAGCCTAATGGCTAGACCGCTGGTCTTCCAAGCGAGTGGCCTGGGTTCGAGTCCCAGCCGGAGCGAATATCTTCAATGTATATATTTCTTTTCTAATTTGAAAATTCTTTTTTTTTTCAATTTCTTTCCTTTGCAATTATTGATTATTTATGTAGGGAAGAAAATTCTGAGTCAGTTTAATTTTTCGACACGAAGATTTCAAAGTGTTTAAATAAACAATTACCAAGGTGCATTTTTTGTTTTTATTATATTTAAAACTCCCACCGACAGAGCTCCCATAGACTAATGGCTAGAGTGTTAGGCTTCCAAGCGAGTGGCCCTGTGTTCGAGTCCCAGCCTGAACGAAAATCTTCAATGTATACTTTTAGTTTCTAATTTGAAATTTCTTCTTCTTTTTTTTTTAATTTTTCTCTTTTGCGAATATTGATTATTTATGTAGGGAGAAAAATTCTGAGTCAGTTTAATTATTCGACCTGTAAATTTCAAAGTGTTTGAATCAATAATTACCAAGGTGCATTTTTTGTTTTTATTATATTTAAGACTTCCATCGACAGAGCTCCGATAGCCTAATGGCTAGACCGTTGGGTTCCAAGCGCGTGGTACTGGGTTCGAGTCCCGGCCGGAACGAAAATCTTCCATGTATGTATTTCTCTTCTAATTTGAAGATTCTTTTTTTTTTCAATTTCTTTCTTTTGCAAATATGGATTATTTATGTACGGAAGAAAATTCTGAGTCAGTTTAATCATTCGACCTTTAGATTTCAAAGATTTTAGATAAATAATTACTAAGGTGCATTTTTTTGTTTTTATTATAATTAAGACACCGATCAACAGAGATCCGATAGTATATTGGCGAGAGCGTTGGGCTTCCATGAGTGTCGCCCTGGGTTCAAATCCCAGCCGGAAAGGAAATCTTAAATGCAAATATTTTTTTCTAATTTTATAATTCTTTTTTTTTATTTTTCCCTTTTGCGAAGTCAGTCAGTCAGTCTGACAGTCAATCAGTCAAGCACTCAGTCATTCAGTCTCAGTCAGTCAGTCCAGTCAGTCAGTCACTCAGTCAGTCAGTTAGTCCTTCAGCCAGTCAGTCAAGCAGTCAGTCATTTAGTCTCAGTCAGTCAGTCATTCAGTCAGTCAGTCAGTCCGGCAGTCAGTCAGTCAGTCAGTCGGTCAGTCCTGTGCAGTCAGTTAGTCACTAAAGCAGTCAGTCAGTCTCAGTCAGTCAGTCAGTCAGTCAGTCCAGTCCAGTCTCAGTCAGTCAGTCAGTCAGTCTCGGTCAGTCAGTCAGTCAGTCATTCAGTCAGTCAGTCAGTCAGGCAGTCAGTCAGTCGGTCAGCCTTATTCAGTCAGTCTGTCAGTCAGTCAGTCAGTCAGCCTTATTCAGTCAGTCTGTCAGTCATCCTTATTCAGTCAGTCTGTCAGTCAGTCAGTCGGTCAGTCCTGCCCAGTCAGTTAGTCAGTCAAGCAGTCAGTCAGGTAGTCAAGCAGTCAGTCAGTCAGTGTCAGTCAGTCATTTAGTCATTCAGTCAGTCAGTGAAATAGCCAGTCAGAGAGTCAAGCAGTCAGTCAGTCAGTCTCAGTCAGTCAGTTAGTCAGTCAGTCAGTCAGTCAGTCCAGTCTCAGTCAGTCAGGCAGTTAGTAAGTCAGTCTCGGTCAGTCAGTGAGTCAGTCAGTCAGTATCAGTCAGTCAGTGAGTCAGTCTGTCAGTCAGGCAGTATCAGTCAGGCAGTAAGACTCCGCTCGACAGAACTCCGATAGCCTAATGGCTAGACCGCTGGTCTTCCAAGCGAGTGGCCTGGGTTCGAGTCCCAGCCGGAGCGAATATCTTCAATGTATATATTTCTTTTCTAATTTGAAAATTCTTTTTTTTTTCAATTTCTTTCCTTTGCAATTATTGATTATTTATGTAGGGAAGAAAATTCTGAGTCAGTTTAATTTTTCGACACGAAGATTTCAAAGTGTTTAAATAAACAATTACCAAGGTGCATTTTTTGTTTTTATTATATTTAAAACTCCCACCGACAGAGCTCCCATAGACTAATGGCTAGAGTGTTAGGCTTCCAAGCGAGTGGCCCTGTGTTCGAGTCCCAGCCTGAACGAAAATCTTCAATGTATACTTTTAGTTTCTAATTTGAAATTTCTTCTTCTTTTTTTTTTAATTTTTCTCTTTTGCGAATATTGATTATTTATGTAGGGAGAAAAATTCTGAGTCAGTTTAATTATTCGACCTGTAAATTTCAAAGTGTTTGAATCAATAATTACCAAGGTGCATTTTTTGTTTTTATTATATTTAAGACTTCCATCGACAGAGCTCCGATAGCCTAATGGCTAGACCGTTGGGTTCCTAGCGCGTGGTACTGGGTTCGAGTCCCGGCCGGAAAGGAAATCTTAAATGCAAATATTTTTTTCTAATTTTATAACTCTTTTTTTTTATTTTTCCCTTTTGCGAAGTCAGTCAGTCAGTCTGACAGTCAATCAGTCAAGCACTCAGTCATTCAGTCTCAGTCAGTCAGTCCAGTCAGTCAGTCACTCAGTCAGTCAGTTAGTCTCAGTCAGTCAGTCATTCAGTCAGTCAGTCAGTCAGGCAGTCAGTCAGTCAGTCAGTCGGTCAGTCCTGTGCAGTCAGTTAGTCACTAAAGCAGTCAGTCAGTCTCAGTCAGTCAGTCAGTCAGTCAGTCCAGTCCAGTCTCAGTCAGTCAGTCAGTCAGTCTCGGTCAGTCAGTCAGTCAGTCATTCAGTCAGTCAGTCAGTCAGGCAGTCAGTCAGTCGGTCAGCCTTATTCAGTCAGTCTGTCAGTCAGTCAGTCAGTCAGCCTTATTCAGTCAGTCTGTCAGTCATCCTTATTCAGTCAGTCTGTCAGTCAGTCAGTCGGTCAGTCCTGTCCAGTCAGTTAGTCAGTCAAGCAGTCAGTCAGGTAGTCAAGCAGTCAGTCAGTCAGTGTCAGTCAGTCATTTAGTCATTCAGTCAGTCAGTGAAATAGCCAGTCAGAGAGTCAAGCAGTCAGTCAGTCAGTCTCAGTCAGTCAGTTAGTCAGTCAGTCAGTCAGTCCAGTCTCAGTCAGTCAGGCAGTTAGTCAGTCAGTCTCGGTCAGTCAGTGAGTCTGTCAGTCAGTATCAGTCAGTCAGTGAGTCAGTCTGTCAGTCAGGCAGTATCAGTCAGGCAGTAAGACTCCGCTCGACAGAACTCCGATAGCCTAATGGCTAGACCGCTGGTCTTCCAAGCGAGTGGCCTGGGTTCGAGTCCCAGCCGGAGCGAATATCTTCAATGTATATATTTCTTTTCTAATTTGAAAATTCTTTTTTTTTTCAATTTCTTTCCTTTGCAATTATTGATTATTTATGTAGGGAAGAAAATTCTGAGTCAGTTTAATTTTTCGACACGAAGATTTCAAAGTGTTTAAATAAACAATTACCAAGGTGCATTTTTTGTTTTTATTATATTTAAAACTCCCACCGACAGAGCTCCCATAGACTAATGGCTAGAGTGTTAGGCTTCCAAGCGAGTGGCCCTGTGTTCGAGTCCCAGCCTGAACGAAAATCTTCAATGTATACTTTTAGTTTCTAATTTGAAATTTCTTCTTCTTTTTTTTTTAATTTTTCTCTTTTGCGAATATTGATTATTTATGTAGGGAGAAAAATTCTGAGTCAGTTTAATTATTCGACCTGTAAATTTCAAAGTGTTTGAATCAATAATTACCAAGGTGCATTTTTTGTTTTTATTATATTTAAGACTTCCATCGACAGAGCTCCGATAGCCTAATGGCTAGACCGTTGGGTTCCTAGCGCGTGGTACTGGGTTCGAGTCCCGGCCGGAAAGGAAATCTTAAATGCAAATATTTTTTTCTAATTTTATAACTCTTTTTTTTTATTTTTCCCTTTTGCGAAGTCAGTCAGTCAGTCTGACAGTCAATCAGTCAAGCACTCAGTCATTCAGTCTCAGTCAGTCAGTCCAGTCAGTCAGTCACTCAGTCAGTCAGTTAGTCTCAGTCAGTCAGTCATTCAGTCAGTCAGTCAGTCAGGCAGTCAGTCAGTCAGTCAGTCGGTCAGTCCTGTGCAGTCAGTTAGTCACTAAAGCAGTCAGTCAGTCTCAGTCAGTCAGTCAGTCAGTCAGTCCAGTCCAGTCTCAGTCAGTCAGTCAGTCAGTCTCGGTCAGTCAGTCAGTCAGTCATTCAGTCAGTCAGTCAGTCAGGCAGTCAGTCAGTCGGTCAGCCTTATTCAGTCAGTCTGTCAGTCAGTCAGTCAGTCAGCCTTATTCAGTCAGTCTGTCAGTCATCCTTATTCAGTCAGTCTGTCAGTCAGTCAGTCGGTCAGTCCTGTCCAGTCAGTTAGTCAGTCAAGCAGTCAGTCAGGTAGTCAAGCAGTCAGTCAGTCATTTAGTCATTCAGTCAGTCAGTGAAATAGCCAGTCAGAGAGTCAAGCAGTCAGTCAGTCAGTCTCAGTCAGTCAGTTAGTCAGTCAGTCAGTCAGTCAGTCAGTCAGTCCAGTCTCAGTCAGTCAGGCAGTTAGTCAGTCAGTCTCGGTCAGTCAGTGAGTCTGTCAGTCAGTATCAGTCAGTCAGTGAGTCAGTCTGTCAGTCAGGCAGTATCAGTCAGGCAGTAAGACTCCGCTCGACAGAACTCCGATAGCCTAATGGCTAGACCGCTGGTCTTCCAAGCGAGTGGCCTGGGTTCGAGTCCCAGCCGGAGCGAATATCTTCAATGTATATATTTCTTTTCTAATTTGAAAATTCTTTTTTTTTTCAATTTCTTTCCTTTGCAATTATTGATTATTTATGTAGGGAAGAAAATTCTGAGTCAGTTTAATTTTTCGACACGAAGATTTCAAAGTGTTTAAATAAAAAATTACCAAGGTGCATTTTTTGTTTTTATTATATTTAAAACTCCCACAGACAGAGCTCCCATAGACTAATGGCTAGAGTGTTAGGCTTCCAAGCGAGTGGCCCTGGGATCGAGTCCCAGCCTGAACGAAAATCTTCAATGTGTACTTTTAGTTTTTAATTTGAAATTTCTTCTTCTTTTTTTTTAATTTTTCTCTTTTGCGAATATTGATTATTTATGTAGGGAGAAAAATTCTGAGTCAGTTTAATTATTCGACCTGTAAATTTCAAAGTGTTTGAATCAATAATTACCAAGGTGCATTTTTTGTTTTTATTATATTTAAGACTTCCATTGACAGAGCTCCGATAGCCTAATGGCTAGACCGTTGGGTTCCAAGCGCGTGGTACTGGGTTCGAGTCCCGGCCGGAACGAAAATCTTCCGTGTATATATTTCTCTTCTAATTTGAAGATTCTTTTTTTTTTTCAATTTCTTTCTTTTGCAAATATGGATTATTTATGTGCGGAAGAAAATTCTGAGTCAGTTTAATCATTCGACCTTTAGATTTCAAAGATTTTAGATCAATAATTACTAAGGTGCATTTTTTGTTTTTATTATAATGAAGACACCGATCAACAGAGATCCGATAGTATATTGGCGAGAGCGTTGGGCTTCCATGAGTGTCGCCCTGGGTTCAAATCCCAGCCGGAAAGGAAATCTTAAATGCAAATATTTTTTTCTAATTTTATAATTTTTTTTTTTTATTTTTCCCTTTTGCGAAGTCAGTCAGTCAGTCTGACAGTCAATCAGTCAAGCACTCAGTCATTCAGTCTCAGTCAGTCAGTCCAGTCAGTCAGTCACTCAGTCAGTCAGTTAGTCCTTCAGCCAGTCAGTCAAGCAGTCAGTCATTGAGTCTCAGTCAGTCACTCATTCAGTCAGTCAGTCAGTCAGGCAGTCAGTCAGTCAGTCAGTCGGTCAGTCCTGTGCAGTCAGTTAGTCACTAAAGCAGTCAGTCAGTCTCAGTCAGTCAGTCAGTCAGTCAGTCAGTCAGTCCAGTCCAGTCTCAGTCAGTCAGTCAGTCAGTCTCGGTCAGTCAGTCAGTCAGTCATTCAGTCAGTCAGTCAGTCAGGCAGTCAGTCAGTCGGTCAGCCTTATTCAGTCAGTCTGTCAGTCAGTCAGTCAGTCAGTCAGCCTTATTCAGTCAGTCTGTCAGTCATCCTTATTCAGTCAGTCTGTCAGTCAGTCAGTCGGTCAGTCCTGTCCAGTCAGTTAGTCAGTCAAGCAGTCAGTCAGGTAGTCAAGCAGTCAGTCAGTCAGCGTCAGTCAGTCATTTAGTCATTCAGTCAGTCAGTGAAATAGCCAGTCAGAGAGTCAAGCAGTCAGTCAGTCAGTCTCAGTCAGTCAGTTAGTCAGTCAGTCAGTCAGTCAGTCAGTCAGTCCAGTCTCAGTCAGTCAGGCAGTTAGTCAGTCAGTCTCGGTCAGTCAGTGAGTCAGTCAGTCAGTATCAGTCAGTCAGTGAGTCAGTCTGTCAGTCAGGCAGTATCAGTCAGGCAATAAGACTCCGCTCGACAGAACTCCGATAGCCTAATGGCTAGACCGCTGGTCTTCCAAGCGAGTGGCCTGGGTTCGAGTCCCAGCCGGAGCGAATATCTTCAATGTATATATTTCTTTTCTAATTTGAAAATTCTTTTTTTTTTTCAATTTCTTTCCTTTGCAATTATTGATTATTTATGTAGGGAAGAAAATTCTGAGTTAGTTTAATTTTTCGACACGAAGATTTCAAAGTGTTTAAATAAACAATTACCAAGGTGCATTTTTTGTTTTTATTATATTTAAAACTCCCACCGACAGAGCTCCCATAGACTAATGGCTAGAGTGTTAGGCTTCCAAGCGAGTGGCACTGGGTTCGAGTCCCAGCCTGAACGAAAATCTTCAATGTATACTTTTAGTTTCTAATTTGAAATTTCTTCTTCTTTTTTTTTTAATTTTTCTCTTTTGCGAATATTGATTATTTATGTAGGGAGAAAAATTCTGAGTCAGTTTAATTATTCGACCTGTAAATTTCAAAGTGTTTGAATCAATAATTACCAGGTGCATTTTTTGTTTTTATTATATTTAAGACTTCCATCGACAGAGCTCCGATAGCCTAATGGCTAGACCGTTGGGTTCCTAGCGCGTGGTACTGGGTTCGAGTCCCGGCCGGAAAGGAAATCTTAAATGCAAATATTTTTTCTAATTTTATAATTCTTTTTTATTTTTTATTTTTCCCTTTTGCGAAGTCAGTCAGTCAGCCTGACAGTCAATCAGTCAAGCACTCAGTCATTCAGTCTCAGTCAGTCAGTCCAGTCAGTCACTCACTCAGTCAGTCAGTTAGTCCTTCAGCCAGTCAGTCAAGCAGTCAGTCATTTAGTCTCAGTCAGTCAGTCATTCAGTCAGTCAGTCAGTCAGGCAGTCAGTCAGTCAGTCAGTCGGTCAGTCCTGTGCAGTCAGTTAGTCACTAAAGCAGTCAGTCAGTCTCAGTCAGTCAGTCTCAGTCAGTCAGTCAGTCAGTCAGTCCAGTCCAGTCTCAGTCAGTCAGTCAGTCAGTCTCGGTCAGTCAGTCAGTCAGTCATTCAGTCAGTCAGTCAGCCTTATTCAGTCAGTCTGTCAGTCATCCTTATTCAGTCAGTCTGTCAGTCAGTCAGTCGGTCAGTCCTGTCCAGTCAGTTAGTCAGTCAAGCAGTCAGTCAGGTAGTCAAGCAGTCAGTCAGTCAGTCAGTGAAATAGCCAGTCAGAGAGTCAAGCAGTCAGTCAGTCAGTCTCAGTCAGTCAGTTAGTCAGTCAGTCAGTCAGTCAGTCAGTCAGTCCAGTCTCAGTCAGTCAGGCAGTTAGTTAGTCAGTCTCGGTCAGTCAGTGAGTCAGTCAGTCAGTATCAGTCAGTCAGTGAGTCAGTCTGTCAGTCAGGCAGTATCAGTCAGGCAGTAAGACTCCGCTCGACAGAACTCCGATAGCCTAATGGCTAGACCGCTGGTCTTCCAAGCGAGTGGTCTGGGTTCGAGTCCCAGCCGGAGCGAATATCTTCAATGTATATATTTCTTTTCTAATTTGAAAATTCTTTTTTTTTCAATTTCTTTCCTTTGCAATTATTGATTATTTATGTAGGGAAGAAAATTCTGAGTCAGTTTAATTTTTCGACACGAAGATTTCAAAGTGTTTAAATAAACAATTACCAAGGTGCATTTTTTGTTTTTATTATATTTAAAACTCCCACCGACAGAGCTCCCATAGACTAATGGCTAGAGTGTTAGGTTTCCAAGCGAGTGGCCCTGGGTTCGAGTCCCAGCCTGAACGAAAATCTTCAATGTATACTTTTAGTTTCTAATTTGAATTTTCTTCTTCTTTTTTTTTTTAATTTTTCTCTTTTGCGAATATTGATTATTTATGTAGGGAGAAAAATTCTGAGTCAGTTTAATTATTCGACCTGTAAATTTCAAAGTGTTTGAATCAATAATTACCAAGGTGCATTTTTTGTTTTTATTATATTTACGACTTCCATCGACAGAGCTCCGGTAGCCTAATGGCTAGACCGTTGGGTTCCAAGCGCGTGGTACTGGGTTCGAGTCCCGGCCGGAACGAAAATCTTCCATGTATATATTTCTCTTCTAATTTGAAGATTCTTTTTTTTTCAATTTCTTTCTTTTGCAAATATGGATTATTATTATTTACGGAAGAAAATTCTGAGTCAGTTTAATCATTCGACCTTTAGATTTCAAAGATTTTAGATCAATAATTACTAAGGTGCATTTTTTGTTTTTATTATAATTAAGACACCGATCAACAGAGATCCGATAGTATATTGGCGAGAGCGTTGGGTTTCCATGAGTGTCGCCCTGGGTTCAAATCCCAGCCGGAAAGGAATTCTTAAATGCAAATATTTTTTTCTAATTTTATAATTCTTTTTTTTTATTTTTCCCTTTTGCGAAGTCAGTCAGTCAGTCTGACAGTCAATCAGTCAAGCACTCAGTCATTCAGTCTCAGTCAGTCAGTCCAGTCAGTCAGTCACTCAGTCAGTCAGTTAGTCCTTCAGCCAGTCAGTCAAGCAGTCAGTCATTTAGTCTCAGTCAGTCAGTCATTCAGTCAGTCAGTCAGTCAGGCAGTCAGTCAGTCAGTCGGTCAGTCCTGTGCAGTCAGTTAGTCACTAAAGCAGTCAGTCAGTCTCAGTCAGTCAGTCAGTCCAGTCCAGTCTCAGTCAGTCAGTCAGTCAGTCAGTCAGTCATTCAGTCAGTCAGTCAGTCAGGCAGTCAGTCAGTCGGTCAGCCTTATTCAGTCAGTCTGTCAGTCAGTCAGTCAGTCAGCCTTATTCAGTCAGTCTGTCAGTCATCCTTATTCAGTCAGTCTGTCAGTCAATCAGTCGGTCAGTCCTGTCCAGTCAGTTAGTCAGTCAAGCAGTCAGTCAGGTAGTCAAGCAGTCAGTCAGTCAGTGTCAGTCAGTCATTTAGTCATTCAGTCAGTCAGTGAAATAGCCAGTCAGAGAGTCAAGCAGTCAGTCAGTCAGTCTCAGTCAGTCAGTTAGTCAGTCAGTCAGTCAGTCAGGCAGTTAGTCAGTCAGTCTCGGTCAGTCAGTGAGTCAGTCAGTCAGTATCAGTCAGTCAGTGAGTCAGTCTGTCAGTCAGGCAGTATCAGTCAGGCAGTAAGACTCCGCTCGACAGAACTCCGATAGCCTAATGGCTAGACCGCTGGTCTTCCAAGCGAGTGGCCTGGGTTCGAGTCCCAGCTGGAGCGAGTATCTTCAATGTATATATTTCTTTTCTAATTTGAAAATTCTTTTTTTTTCAATTTCTTTCCTTTGCAATTATTGATTATTTATGTAGGGAAGAAAATTCTGAGTCAGTTTAATTTTTCGACACGAAGATTTCAAAGTGTTTAAATAAACAATTACCAAGGTGCATTTTTTGTTTTTATTATATTTAAAACTCCCACCGACAGAGCTCCCATAGACTAATGGCTAGAGTGTTAGGCTTCCAAGCGAGTGGCCCTGGGTTCGAGTCCCAGCCTGAACGTAAATCTTCAATGTATACTTTTAGTTTCTAATTTGAAATTTCTTCTTCTTTTTTTTTAATTTTTCTCTTTTGCGAATATTGATTATTTATGTAGGGAGAAAAATTCTGAGTCAGTTTAATTATTCGACCTGTAAATTTCAAAGTGTTTGAATCAATAATTACCAAGGTGCATTTTTTGTTTTTATTATATTTAAGACTTCCATCGACAGAGCTCCGATAGCCTAATGGCTAGACCGTTGGGTTCCAAGCGCGTGGTACTGGGTTCGAGTCCCGGCCGGAACGAAAATCTTCCATGTATATATTTCTCTTCTAATTTGAAGATTCTTTTTTTTTCAATTTCTTTCTTTTGCAAATATGGATTATTTATGTACGGAAGAAAATTCTGAGTCAGTTTAATCATTCGACCTTTAGATTTCTAAGATTTTAGATCTATAATTACTAAGGTGCATTTTTTGTTTTTATTATAATTAAGACACCGATCAACAGAGATCCGATAGTATATTGGCGAGAGCGTTGGGCTTCCATGAGTGTCGCCCTGGGTTCAAATCCCAGCCGGAAAGGAAATCTTAAATGCAAATATTTTTTTCTAATTTTATAATTCTTTTTTTTTATTTTTCCCTTTTGCGAAGTCAGTCAGTCAGTCTGACAGTCAATCAGTCAAGCACTCAGTCATTCAGTCTCAGTCAGTCAGTCCAGTCAGTCAGTCACTCAGTCAGTCAGTTAGTCCTTCAGCCAGTCAGTCAAGCAGTCAGTCATTTAGTCTCAGTCAGTCAGTCATTCAGTCAGTCAGTCAGTCAGGCAGTCAGTCAGTCAGTCAGTCGGTCAGTCCTGTGCAGTCAGTTAGTCACTAAAGCAGTCAGTCAGTCTCAGTCAGTCAGTCAGTCAGTCAGTCCAGTCCAGTCTCAGTCAGTCAGTCAGTCAGTCAGTCAGTCATTCAGTCAGTCAGTCAGTCAGGCAGTCAGTCAGTCGGTCAGCCTTATTCAGTCAGTCTGTCAGTCAGTCAGTCAGTCAGCCTTATTCAGTCAGTCTGTCAGTCATCCTTATTCAGTCAGTCTGTCAGTCAGTCAGTCGGTCAGTCCTGTCCAGTCAGTTAGTCAGTCAAGCAGTCAGTCAGGTAGTCAAGCAGTCAGTCAGTCAGTGTCAGTCAGTCATTTAGTCATTCAGTCAGTCAGTAAAATAGCCAGTCAGAGAGTCAAGCAGTCAGTCAGTCAGTCTCAGTCAGTCAGTTAGTCAGTCAGTCAGTCAGTCAGTCAGTCAGTCCAGTCTCAGTCAGTCAGGCAGTTAGTCAGTCAGTCTCGGTCAGTCAGTGAGTCAGTCAGTCAGTATCAGTCAGTCAGTGAGTCAGTCTGTCAGTCAGGCAGTATCAGTCTGGCAGTAAGACTCCGCTCGATAGAACTACGATAGCCTAATGGCTAGACCACTGGTCTTCCAAGCGAGTGGCCTGGGTTCGAGTCCCAGCCGGAGCGAATATCTTCAATGTATATATTTCTTTTCTAATTTGAAAATTCTTTTTTTTTCAATTTCTTTCCTTTGCAATTATTGATTATTTATGTAGGGAAGAAAATTCTGAGTCAGTTTAATTTTTCGACACGAAGATTTCAAAGTGTTTAAATAAACAATTACCAAGGTGCATTTTTTGTTTTTATTATATTTAAAACTCCCACCGACAGAGCTCCCATAGACTAATGGCTAGAGTGTTAGGCTTCCAAGCGAGTGGCCCTGGGTTCGAGTCCCAGCCTGAACGAAAATCTTCAATGTATACTTTTAGTTTCTAATTTGAAATTTCTTCTTCTTTTTTTTTATTTTTTCTCTTTTGCGAATATTGATTATTTATGTAGGGAGAAAAATTCTGAGTCAGTTTAATTATTCGACCTGTAAATTTCAAAGTGTTTGAATCAATAATTACCAAGGTGCATTTTTTGTTTTTATTATATTTAAGACTTCCATCGACAGAGCTCCGATAGCCTAATGGCTAGACCGTTGGGTTCCAAGCGCGTGGTACTGGGTTCGAGTCCCGGCCGGAACGAAAATCTTCCATGTATATATTTCTCTTCTAATTTGAAGATTCTTTTTTTTTCAATTTCTTTCTTTTGCAAATATGGATTATTTATGTACGGAAGAAAATTCTGAGTCAGTTTAATCATTCGACCTTTAGATTTCAAAGATTTTAGATCAATAATTACTAAGGTGCATTTTTTGTTTTTATTATAATTAAGACACCGGGCAACAGAGATCCTATAGTATATTGGCGAGAGCGTTGGGCTTCCATGAGTGTCGCCCTGGGTTCAAATCCCAGCCGGAAAGGAAATCTTAAATGCAAATATTTTTTTCTAATTTTATAATTCTTTTTTTTTTATTTTTCCCTTTTGCGAAGTCAGTCAGTCAGTCTGACAGTCAATCAGTCAAGCACTCAGTCATTCAGTCTCAGTCAGTCAGTCCAGTCAGTCAGTCACTCAGTCAGTCAGTTAGTCCTTCAGCCAGTCAGTCAAGCAGTCAGTCATTTAGTCTCAGTCAGTCAGTCATTCAGTCAGTCAGTCAGTCAGGCAGTCAGTCAGTCAGTCGGTCAGTCCTGTGCAGTCAGTTAGTCACTAAAGCAGTCAGTCAGTCTCAGTCAGTCAGTCAGTCCAGTCCAGTCTCAGTCAGTCAGTCTCGGTCAGTCAGTCAGTCAGTCATTCAGTCAGTCAGTCAGTCAGGCAGTCAGTCAGTCGGTCAGCCTTATTCAGTCAGTCTGTCAGTCAGTCAGTCTGTCAGCCTTATTCAGTCAGTCTGTCAGTCATCCTTATTCAGTCAGTCTGTCAGTCAGTCAGTCAGTCAGTCCAGTCTCAGTCAGTCAGTCTCGGTCAGTCAGTGAGTCAGTCAGTCAGTATCAGTCAGTCAGTGAGTCAGTCTGTCAGTCAGGCAGTATCAGTCAGGCAGTAAGACTCCGCTCGACAGAACTCCGATAGCCTAATGGCTAGACCGCTGGTCTTCCAAGCGAGTGGCCTGGGTTCGAGTCCCAGCCGGAGCGAATATCTTCAATGTATATATTTCTTTTCTAATTTGAAAATTCTTTTTTTTTCAATTTCTTTCCTTTGCAATTATTGATTATTTATGTAGGGAAGAAAATTCTGAGTCAGTTTAATTTTTCGACACGAAGATTTCAAAGTGTTTAAATAAACAATTACCAAGGTGCATTTTTTGTTTTTATTATATTTAAAACTCCCACCGACAGAGCTCCCATAGACTAATGGCTAGAGTGTTAGGCTTCCAAGCGAGTGGCCCTGGGTTCGAGTCCCAGCCTGAACGAAAATCTTCAATGTATACTTTTAGTTTCTAATTTGAAATTTTTTCTTCTTTTTTTTTAAATTTTTCTCTTTTGCGAATATTGATTATTTATGTAGGGAGAAAAATTCTGAGTCAGTTTAATTATTCGACCTGTAAATTTCAAAGTGTTTGAATCAATAATTACCAAGGTGCATTTTTTGTTTTTATTATATTTAAGACTTCCATCGACAGAGCTCCGATAGCCTAATGGCTAGACCGTTGGGTTCCTAGCGCGTGGTACTGGGTTCGAGTCCCGGCCGGAAAGGAAATCTTAAATGCAAAAATTTTTTTCTAATTTTATAATTCTTTTTTATTTTTTATTTTTCCCTTTTGCGAAGTCAGTCAGTCAGTCTGACAGTCAATCAGTCAAGCACTCAGTCATTCAGTCTCAGTCAGTCAGTCCAGTCAGTCAGTCACTCAGTCAGTCAGTTAGTCCTTCAGCCAGTCAGTCAAGCAGTCAGTCATTTAGTCTCAGTCAGTCAGTCATTCAGTCAGTCAGTCAGTCAGGCAGTCAGTCATTCAGTCAGTCAGTCAGTCAGGCAGTCAGTCAGTCGGTCAGCCTTATTCAGTCAGTCTGTCAGTCAGTCAGTCAGTCAGCCTTATTCAGTCAGTCTGTCAGTCATCCTTATTCAGTCAGTCTGTCAGTCAGTCAGTCGGTCAGTCCTGTCCAGTCAGTTAGTCAGTCAAGCAGTCAGTCAGGTAGTCAAGCAGTCAGTCAGTCAGTGTCAGTCAGTCATTTAGTCATTCAGTCAGTCAGTGAAATAGCCAGTCAGAGTGTCAAGCAGTCAGTCAGTCAGTCTCAGTCAGTCAGTTAGTCAGTCAGTCAGTCAGTCAGTCAGTCAGTCCAGTCTCAGTCAGTCAGGCAGTTAGTCAGTCAGTCTCGGTCAGTCAGTGAGTCAGTCAGTCAGTATCAGTCAGTCAGTGAGTCAGTATGTCAGTCAGGCAGTATCAGTCAGGCAGTAAGACTCCGCTCGACAGAACTCCGATAGCCTAATGGCTAGACCGCTGGTCTTCCAAGCGAGTGTCCTGGGTTCGAGTCCCAGCCGGACCGAATATCTTCAATGTATATATTTCTTTTCTAATTTGGAAATTCCTTTTTTTTCAATTTCTTTCCTTTGCAATTATTGATTATTTATGTAGGGAAGAAAATTCTGAGTCAGTTTAATTTTTCGACACGAAGATTTCAAAGTGTTTAAATAAACAATTATGAAGGTGCATTTTTTGTTTTTATTATATTTAAAACTCCCACCGACAGAGCTCCCATAGACTAATGGCTAGAGTGTTAGGCTTCCAAGCGAGTGGCCCTGGGTTCGAGTCCCAGCCTGAACGAAAATCTTCAATGTATACTTTTAGTTTCTAATTTGAAATTTCTTCTTCTTTTTTTTTAAATTTTTCTCTTTTGCGAATATTGATTATTTATGTAGGGAGAAAAATTCTGAGTCAGTTTAATTATTCGACCTGTAAATTTCAAAGTGTTTGAATCAATAATTACCAAGGTGCATTTTTTGTTTTTATTATATTTAAGACTTCCATCGACAGAGCTCCGATAGCCTAATGGCTAGACCGTTGGGTTCCAAGCGCGTGATACTGGGTTCGAGTCCCGGCCGGAACGAAAATCTTTCGTGTATATATTTCTCTTCTAATTTGAAGATTCTTTTCTTTTTCAATTTCTTTCTTTTGCAAATATGGATTATTTATGTGCGGAAGAAAATTCTGAGTCAGTTTAATCATTCGACCTTTAGATTTCAAAGATTTTAGATCAATAATTACTAAGGTGCATTTTTTGTTTTTATTATAATTAAGACACCGATCAACAGAGATCCTATAGTATATTGGCGAGAGCGTTGGGCTTCCATGAGTGTCGCCCTGGGTTCAAATCCCAGCCGGAAAGGAAATCTTAAATGCAATTATTTTTTTCTAATTTTATAATTCTTTTTTTTTTATTTCTCCCTTTTGCGAAGTCAGTCAGTCAGTCTGACAGTCAATCAGTCAAGCACTCAATCATTCAGTCTCAGTCAGTCAGTCCAGTCAGTCAGTCACTCAGTCAGTCAGTTAGTCCTTCAGCCAGTCAGTCAAGCAGTCAGTCATTTAGTCTCAGTCAGTCAGTCATTCAGTTAGTCAGTCAGTCAGGCAGTCAGTCAGTCAGTCGGTCAGTCCTGTGCAGTCAGTTAGTCACTAAAGCAGTCAGTCAGTCTCAGTCAGTCAGTCAGTCAGTCAGTCCAGTCCAGTCTCAGTCAGTCAGTCAGTCAGTCTCGGTCAGTCAGTCAGTCAGTCATTCAGTCAGTCAGTCAGTCAGGCAGTCAGTCAGTCGGTCAGCCTTATTCAGTCAGTCTGTCAGTCAGTCAGTCAGTCAGCCTTATTCAGTCAGTCTGTCAGTCATCCGTATTCAGTCAGTCTGTCAGTCAGTCAGTCGGTCAGTCCTGTCCAGTCAGTTAGTCAGTCAAGCAGTCAGTCAGGTAGTCAAGCAGTCAGTCAGTCAGTGTCAGTCAGTCATTTAGTCATTCAGTCAGTCAGTAAAATAGCCAGTCAGAGAGTCAAGCAGTCAGTCAGTCAGTCTCAGTCAGTCAGTTAGTCAGTCAGTCAGTCAGTCAGTCAGTCAGGCAGTTAGTCAGTCAGTCTCGGTCAGTCAGTGAGTCTGTCAGTCAGTATCAGTCAGTCAGTGAGTCAGTCTGTCAGTCAGGCAGTATCAGTCAGGCAGTAAGACTCCGCTCGACAGAACTCCGATAGCCTAATGGCTAGACCGCTGGTCTTCCAAGCGAGTGGCCTGGGTTCGAGTCCCAACCGGAGCGAATATCTTCAATGTATATATTTCTTTTCTAATTTGAAAATTCTTTTTTTTTTCAATTTCTTTCCTTTGCAATTATTGATTATTTATGTAGGGAAGAAAATTCTGAGTCAGTTTAATTTTTCGACACGAAGATTTCAAAGTGTTTAAATAAACAATTACCAAGGTGCATTTTTTGTTTTTATTATATTTAAAACTCCCACCGACAGAGCTCCCATAGACTAATGGCTAGAGTGTTAGGCTTCCAAGCGAGTGGCCCTGGGTTCGAGTCCCAGCCTGAACGAAAATCTTCAATGCATACTTTTAGTTTCTAATTTGAAATTTCTTCTTCTTTTTTTTTATTTTTTCTCTTTTGCGAATATTGATTATTTATGTAGGGAGAAAAATTCTGAGTCAGTTTAATTATTCGACCTGTAAATTTCAAAGTGTTTGAATCAATAATTACCAAGGTGCATTTTTTGTTTTTATTATATTTAAGACTTCCATCGACAGAGCTCCGATAGCCTAATGGCTAGACCGTTGGGTTCCTAGCGCGTGGTACTGGGTTCGAGTCCCGGCCGGAAAGGAAATCTTAAATGCAAAAATTTTTTTCTAATTTTATAATTCTTTTTTATTTTTTATTTTTCCCTTTTGCGAAGTCAGTCAGTCAGTCTGACAGTCAATCAGTCAAGCACTCAGTCATTCAGTCTCAGTCAGTCAGTCCAGTCAGTCAGTCACTCAGTCAGTCAGTTAGTCCTTCAGCCAGTCAGTCAAGCAGTCAGTCATTTAGTCTCAGTCAGTCAGTCATTCAGTCAGTCAGTCAGTCAGGCAGTCAGTCAGTCAGTCAGTCGGTCAGTCCTGTGCAGTCAGTTAGTCACTAAAGCAGTCAGTCAGTCAGTTAGTCCAGTCCAGTCTCAGTCAGTCAGTCAGTCAGTCTCGGTCAGTCAGTCAGTCAGTCATTCAGTCAGTCAGTCAGTTAGGCAGTCAGTCAGTCTGTCAGCCTTATTCCGTCAGTCTGTCAGTCAGTCAGTCAGTCAGCCTTATTCAGTCAGTCTGTCAGTCATCCTTATTCAGTCAGTCTGTCAGTCAGTCAGTCGGTCAGTCCTGTCCAGTCAGTTAGTCAGTCAAGCAGTCAGTCAGGTAGTCAAGCAGTCAGTCAGTCAGTGTCAGTCAGTCATTTAGTCATTCAGTCAGTCAGTGAAATAGCCAGTCAGAGTGTCAAGCAGTCAGTCAGTCAGTCTCAGTCAGTCAGTTAGTCAGTCAGTCAGTCAGTCAGTCAGTCAGTCCAGTCTCAGTCAGTCAGGCAGTTAGTCAGTCAGTCTCGGTCAGTCAGTGAGTCAGTCAGTCAGTATCAGTCAGTCAGTGAGTCAGTCTGTCAGTCAGGCAGTATCAGTCAGGCAGTAAGACTCCGCTCGACAGAACTCCGATAGCCTAATGGCTAGACCGCTGGTCTTCCAAGCGAGTGTCCTGGGTTCGAGTCCCAGCCGGAGCGAATATCTTCAATGTATATATTTCTTTTCTAATTTGAAAATTCCTTTTTTTTCAATTTCTTTCCTTTGCAATTATTGATTATTTATGTAGGGAAGAAAATTCTGAGTCAGTTTAATTTTTCGACACGAAGATTTCAAAGTGTTTAAATAAACAATTACTAAGGTGCATTTTTTGTTTTTATTATATTTAAAACTCCCACCGACAGAGCTCCCACAGACTAATGGCTAGAGTGTTAGGCTTCCAAGCGAGTGGCCGTGGGTTCGAGTCCCAGCCTGAACGAAAATCTTCAATGTATACTTTTAGTTTCTAATTTGAAATTTCTTCTTCTTTTTTTTTAAATTTTTCTCTTTTGCGAATATTGATTATTTATGTAGGGAGAAAAATTCTGAGTCAGTTTAATTATTCGACCTGTAAATTTCAAAGTGTTTGAATCAATAATTACCAAGGTGCATTTTTTGTTTTTATTATATTTAAGACTTCCATCGACAGAGCTCCGATAGCCTAATGGCTAGACCGTTGGGTTCCTAGCGCGTGGTACTGGGTTCGAGTCCCGGCCGGAAAGGAAATCTTAAATGCAAAAATTTTTTCTAATTTTATAATTCTTTTTTATTTTTTATTTTTCCCTTTTGCGAAGTCAGTCAGTCAGTCTGACAGTCAATCCGTCAAGCACTCAGTCATTCAGTCTCAGTCAGTCAGTCCATTCAGTAAGTCACTCAGTCAGTCAGTTAGTCCTTCAGCCAGTCAGTCAAGCAGTCAGTCATTTAGTCTCAGTCAGTCAGTCATTCAGTCAGTCAGTCAGTCAGGCAGTCAGTCAGTCAGTCAGTCGGTCAGTCCTGTGCAGTCAGTTAGTCACTAAAGCAGTCAGTCAGTCAGTCAGTCCAGTCCAGTCTCAGTCAGTCAGTCAGTCAGTCTCGGTCAGTCAGTCAGTCAGTCATTCAGTCAGTCAGTCAGTCAGGCAGTCAGTCAGTCGGTCAGCCTTATTCAGTCAGTCTGTCAGTCAGTCAGTCAGCCTTATTCAGTCAGTCTGTCAGTCATCCTTATTCAGTCAGTCTGTCAGTCAGTCAGTCGGTCAGTCCTGTCCAGTCAGTTAGTCAGTCAAGCAGTCAGTCAGGTAGTCAAGCAGTCAGTCAGTCCGTGTCAGTCAGTCATTTAGTCATTCAGTCCATCAGTGAAATAGCCAGTCAGAGAGTCAAGCAGTCAGTCAGTCAGTCTCAGTCAGTCAGTTAGTCAGTCAGTCAGTCAGTCAGTCAGTCAGTCCAGTCTCAGTCAGTCAGGCAGTTAGTCAGTCAGTCTCGGTCAGTCAGTGAGTCAGTCAGTCAGTATCAGTCAGTCAGTGAGTCAGTCTGTCAGTCAGGCAGTATCAGTCAGGCAGTAAGACTCCGCTCGACAGAACTCCGATAGCCTAATGGCTAGACCGCTGGTCTTCCAAGCGAGTGGCCTGGGTTCGAGTCCCAGCCGGAGCGAATATCTTCAATGTATATATTTCTTTTCTAATTTGAAAATTCTTTTTTTTTTCAATTTCTTTCCTTTGCAATTATTGATTATTTATGTAGGGAAGAAAATTCTGAGTCAGTTTAATTTTTCGACACAAAGATTTCAAAGTGTTTAAATAAACAATTACCAAGGTGCATTTTTTGTTTTTATTATATTTAAAACTCCCACCGACAGAGCTCCCATAGACTAATGGCAAGAGTGTTAGGCTTCCAAGCGAGTGGCCCTGGGTTCGAGTCCCAGCCTGAACGAAAATCTTCAATGTATACTTTTAGTTTCTAATTTGAAATTTCTTCTTCTTTTTTTTTATTTTTTCTCTTTTGCGAATATTGATTATTTATGTAGGGAGAAAAATTCTGAGTCAGTTTAATTATTCGACCTGTAAATTTCAAAGTGTTTGAATCAATAATTACCAAGGTGCATTTTTTGTTTTTATTATATTTAAGACTTCCATCGACAGAGCTCCGATAGCCTAATGGCTAGACCGTTGGGTTCCTAGCGCGTGGTACTGGGTTCGAGTCCCGGCCGGAAAGGAAATCTTAAATGCAAAAATTTTTTTATAATTCTTTTTTATTTTTTATTTTTCCCTTTTGCGAAGTCAGTCAGTCAGTCTGACAGTCAATCAGTCAAGCACTCAGTCATTCAGTCTCAGTCAGTCAGTCCAGTCAGTCAGTCACTCAGTCAGTCAGTTAGTCCTTCAGCCAGTCAGTCAAGCAGTCAGTCATTTAGTCTCAGTCAGTCAGTCATTCAGTCAGTCAGTCAGTCAGGCAGTCAGTCAGTCAGTCAGTCGGTCAGTCCTGTGCAGTCAGTTAGTCACTAAAGCAGTCAGTCAGTCAGTTAGTCCAGTCCAGTCTCAGTCAGTCAGTCAGTCAGTCTCGGTCAGTCAGTCAGTCAGTCATTCAGTCAGTCAGTCAGTCAGGCAGTCAGTCAGTCGGTCAGCCTTATTCAATCAGTCTGTCAGTCAGTCAGTCAGTCAGCCTTATTCAGTCAGTCTGTCAGTCATCCTTATTCAGTCAGTCTGTCAGTCAGTCAGTCGGTCAGTCCTGTCCAGTCAGTTAGTCAGTCAAGCAGTCAGTCAGGTAGTCAAGCAGTCAGTCAGTCAGTGTCAGTCAGTCATTTAGTCATTCAGTCAGTCAGTGAAATAGCCAGTCAGAGTGTCAAGCAGTCAGTCAGTCAGTCTCAGTCAGTCAGTTAGTCAGTCAGTCAGTCAGTCAGTCAGTCAGTCCAGTCTCAGTCAGTCAGGCAGTTAGTCAGTCAGTCTCGGTCAGTCAGTATCAGTCAGTCAGTGAGTCAGTCTGTCAGTCAGGCAGTATCAGTCAGGCAGTAAGACTCCGCTCGACAGAACTCCGATAGCCTAATGGCTAGACCGCTGGTCTTCCAAGCGAGTGTCCTGGGTTCGAGTCCCAGCCGGAGCGAATATCTTCAATGTATATATTTCTTTTCTTATTTGAAAATTCCTTTTTTTTCAATTTCTTTCCTTTGCAATTATTGATTATTTATGTAGGGAAGAAAATTCTGAGTCAGTTTAATTTTTCGACACGAAGATTTCAAAGTGTTTAAATAAACAATTACCAAGGTGCATTTTTTGTTTTTATTATATTTAAAACTCCCACCGACAGAGCTCCCATAGACTAATGGCTAGAGTGTTAGGCTTCCAAGCGAGTGGCCCTGGGTTCGAGTCCCAGCCTGAACTAAAATCTTCAATGTATACTTTTAGTTTCCAATTTGAAATTTCTTCTTCTTTTTTTTTAAATTTTTCTCTTTTGCGAATATTGATTATTTATGTAGGGAGAAAAATTCTGAGTCAGTTTAATTATTCGACCTGTAAATTTCAAAGTGTTTGAATCAATAATTACCAAGGTGCATTTTTTGTTTTTATTATATTTAAGACTTCCATCGACAGAGCTCCGATAGCCTAATGGCTAGACCGTTGGGTTCCTAGCGCGTGGTACTGGGTTCGAGTCCCGGCCGGAAAGGAAATCTTAAATGCAAAATTTTTTTCTAATTTTATAATTCTTTTTTATTTTTTATTTTTCCCTTTTGCGAAGTCAGTCAGTCAGTCTGACAGTCAATCCGTCAAGCACTCAGTCATTCAGTCTCAGTCAGTCAGTCCAGTCAGTAAGTCACTCAGTCAGTCAGTTAGTCCTTCAGCCAGTCAGTCAAGCAGTCAGTCATTTAGTCTCAGTCAGTCAGTCATTCAGTCAGTCAGTCAGTCAGGCAGTCAGTCAGTCAGTCAGGCAGTCAGTCAGTCGGTCAGCCTTATTCAGTCAGTCTGTCAGTCAGTCAGTCAGTCAGCCTTATTCAGTCAGTCTGTCAGTCATCCTTATTCAGTCAGTCTGTCAGTCATCCTTATTCAGTCAGTCTGTCAGTCAGTCAGTCGGTCAGTCCTGTCCAGTCAGTTAGTCAGTCAAGCAGTCAGTCAGGTAGTCAAGCAGTCAGTCAGTCAGTGTCAGTCTTTTATTTAGTCATTCAGTCAATCAGTGAAATAGCCAGTCAGAGAGTCAAGCAGTCAGTCAGTCAGTCTCAGTCAGTCAGTTAGTCAGTCAGTCAGTCAGTCAGTCAGTCAGTCCAGTCTCAGTCAGTCAGGCAGTTAGTCAGTCAGTCTCGGTCAGTCAGTGAGTCAGTCAGTCAGTATCAGTCAGTCAGTGAGTCAGTCTGTCAGTCAGGCAGTATCAGTCAGGCAGTAAGACTCCGCTCGACAGAACTCCGATAGCCTAATGGCTAGACCGCTGGTCTTCCAAGCGAGTGGCCTGGGTTCGAGTCCCAGCCGGAGCGAATATCTTCAATGTATATATTTTTTTCTAATTTGAAAATTCTTTTTTTTTTCAATTTCTTTCCTTTGCAATTATTGATTATTTATGTAGGGAAGAAAATTCTGAGTCAGTTTAATTTTTCGACACGAAGATTTCAAAGTGTTTAAATAAACAATTACCAAGGTGCATTTTTTGTTTTTATTATATTTAAAACTCCCACCGACAGAGCTCCCATAGACTAATGGCTAGAGTGTTAGGCTTCCAAGCGAGTGGCCCTGGGTTCGAGTCCCAGCCTGAACGAAAATCTTCAATGTATACTTTTAGTTTCTAATTTGAAAGTTCTTCTTCTTTTTTTTTAATTTTTCTCTTTTGCGAATATTGATTATTTATGTAGGGAGAAAAATTCTGAGTCAGTTTAATTATTCGACCTGTAAATTTCAAAGTGTTTGAATCAATAATTACCAAGGTGCATTTTTTGTTTTTATTATATTTAAGACTTCCATCGACAGAGCTCCGATAGCCTAATGGCTAGACCGTTGGGTTCCAAGCGCGTGGTACTGGGTTCGAGTCCCGGCCGGAACGAAAATCTTCCGTGTATATATTTCTCTTCTAATTTGAAGATTCTTTTTTTTCAATTTCTTTCTTTTGCAAATATGGATTATTTATGTGCGGAAGAAAATTCTGAGTCAGTTTAATCATTCGACCTTTAGATTTCAAAGATTTTAGATCAATAATTACTAAGGTGCATTTTTTGTTTTTATTATAATGAAGACACCGATCAACAAAGATCCGATAGTATATTGGCGAGAGCGTTGGGCTTCCATGAGTGTCGCCCTGGGTTCAAATGCCAGCCGGAAAGGAAATCTTAAATGCAAATATTTTTTTCTAATTTTATAATTTTTTTTTTTATTTTTCCCTTTTGCGAAGTCAGTCAGTCTGTCTGACAGTCAATCAGTCAAGCACTCAGTCATTCAGTCTCAGTCAGTCAGTCACTCAGTCAGTCAGTTAGTCCTTCAGCCAGTCAGTCAAGCAGTCAGTCATTTAGTCTCAGTCAGTCACTCATTCAGTCAGTCAGTCAGTCAGGCAGTCAGTCAGTCAGTCAGTCGGTCAGTCCTGTGCAGTCAGTTAGTCACTAAAGCAGTCAGTCAGTCTCAGTCAGTCAGTCAGTCAGTCAGTCAGTCAGTCCAGTCCAGTCTCAGTCAGTCAGTCAGTCAGTCTCGGTCAGTCAGTCAGTCAGTCATTCAGTCAGTCAGTCAGTCAGGCAGTCAGTCAGTCGGTCAGCCTTATTCCGTCAGTCTGTCAGTCAGTCAGTCAGTCAGCCTTATTCAGTCAGTCTGTCAGTCATCCGTATTCAGTCAGTCTGTCAGTCAGTCAGTCGGTCAGTCCTGTCCAGTCAGTTAGTCAGTCAAGCAGTCAGTCAGGTAGTCAAGCAGTCAGTCAGTCAGTGTCAGTCAGTCATTTAGTCATTCAGTCAGTCAGTAAAATAGCCAGTCAGAGAGTCAAGCAGTCAGTCAGTCAGTCTCAGTCAGTCAGTTAGTCAGTCAGTCAGTCAGTCAGGCAGTTAGTCAGTCAGTCTCGGTCAGTCAGTGAGTCAGTCAGTCAGTATCAGTCAGTCAGTGAGTCAGTCTGTCAGTCAGGCAGTATCAGTCAGGCAGTAAGACTCCGCTCGACAGAACTCCGATAGCCTAATGGCTAGACCGCTGGTCTTCCAAGCGAGTGGCCTGGGTTCGAGTCCCAGCCGGAGCGAATATCTTCAATGTATATATTTCTTTTCTAATTTGAAAATTCTTTTTTTTTTCAATTTCTTTCCTTTGCAATTATTGATTATTTATGTAGGGAAGAAAATTCTGAGTCAGTTTAATTTTTCGACACGAAGATTTCAAAGTGTTTAAATAAACAATTACCAAGGTGCATTTTTTGTTTTTATTATATTTAAAACTCCCACCGACAGAGCTCCCATAGACTAATGGCTAGAGTGTTAGGCTTCCAAGCGAGTGGCCCTGGGTTCGAGTCCCAGCCTGAACGAAAATCTTCAATGCATACTTTTAGTTTCTAATTTGAAATTTCTTCTTCTTTTTTTTTATTTTTTCTCTTTTGCGAATATTGATTATTTATGTAGGGAGAAAAATTCTGAGTCAGTTTAATTATTCGACCTGTAAATTTCAAAGTGTTTGAATCAATAATTACCAAGGTGCATTTTTTGTTTTTATTATATTTAAGACTTCCATCGACAGAGCTCCGATAGCCTAATGGCTAGACCGTTGGGTTCCTAGCGCGTGGTACTGGGTTCGAGTCCCGGCCGGAAAGGAAATCTTAAATGCAAAAATTTTTTTCTAATTTTATAATTCTTTTTTATTTTTTATTTTTCCCTTTTGCGAAGTCAGTCAGTCAGTCTGACAGTCAATCAGTCAAGCACTCAGTCATTCAGTCTCAGTCAGTCAGTCCAGTCAGTCAGTCACTCAGTCAGTCAGTTAGTCCTTCAGCCAGTCAGTCAAGCAGTCAGTCATTTAGTCTCAGTCAGTCAGTCATTCAGTCAGTCAGTCAGGCAGTCAGTCAGTCAGTCAGTCAGTCGGTCAGTCCTGTGCAGTCAGTTAGTCACTAAAGCAGTCAGTCAGTCAGTTAGTCCAGTCCAGTCTCAGTCAGTCAGTCAGTCAGTCTCGGTCAGTCAGTCAGTCAGTCATTCAGTCAGTCAGTCAGTCAGGCAGTCAGTCAGTCGGTCAGCCTTATTCCGTCAGTCTGTCAGTCAGTCAGTCAGTCAGCCTTATTCAGTCAGTCTGTCAGTCATCCTTATTCAGTCAGTCTGTCAGTCAGTCAGTCGGTCAGTCCTGTCCAGTCAGTTAGTCAGTCAAGCAGTCAGTCAGGTAGTCAAGCAGTCAGTCAGTCAGTGTCAGTCAGTCATTTAGTCATTCAGTCAGTCAGTGAAATAGCCAGTCAGAGTGTCAAGCAGTCAGTCAGACAGTCTCAGTCAGTCAGTTAGTCAGTCAGTCAGTCAGTCAGTCAGTCAGTCCAGTCTCAGTCAGTCAGGCAGTTAGTCAGTCAGTCTCGGTCAGTCAGTGAGTCAGTCAGTCAGTATCAGTCAGTCAGTGAGTCAGTCTGTCAGTCAGGCAGTATCAGTCAGGCAGTAAGACTCCGCTCGACAGAACTCCGATAGCCTAATGGCTAGACCGCTGGTCTTCCAAGCGAGTGGCCTGGGTTCGAGTCCCAGCCGGAGCGAATATCTTCAATGTATATATTTCTTTTCTAATTTGAAAATTCTTTTTTTTTTCAATTTCTTTCCTTTGCAATTATTGATTATTTATGTAGGGAAGAAAATTCTGAGTCAGTTTAATTTTTCGACACGAAGATTTCAAAGTGTTTAAATAAACAATTACCAAGGTGCATTTTTTGTTTTTATTATATTTAAAACTCCCACCGACAGAGCTCCCATAGACTAATGGCTAGAGTGTTAGGCTTCCAAGCGAGTGGCCCTGGGTTCGAGTCCCAGCCTGAACGAAAATCTTCAATGTATACTTTTAGTTTCTAATTTGAAATTTCTTCTTCTTTTTTTTATTTTTTCTCTTTTGCGAATATTGATTATTTATGTAGGGAGAAAAATTCTGAGTCAGTTTAATTATTCGACCTGTAAATTTCAAAGTGTTTGAATCAATAATTACCAAGGTGCATTTTTTGTTTTTATTATATTTAAGACTTCCATCGACAGAGCTCCGATAGCCTAATAGCTAGACCGTTGGGTTCCTAGCGCGTGGTACTGGGTTCGAGTCCCGGCCGGAAAGGAAATCTTAAATGCAAAAATTTTTTTCTAATTTTATAATTCTTTTTTATTTTTTATTTTTCCCTTTTGCGAAGTCAGTCAGTCAGTCTGACAGTCAATCAGTCAAGCACTCAGTCATTCAGTCTCAGTCAGTCAGTCCAGTCAGTCAGTCACTCAGTCAGTCAGTTAGTCCTTCAGCCAGTCAGTCAAGCAGTCAGTCATTTAGTCTCAGTCAGTCAGTCATTCAGTCAGTCAGTCAGTCAGGCAGTCAGTCAGTCAGTCAGTCGGTCAGTCCTGTGCAGTCAGTTAGTCACTAAAGCAGTCAGTCAGTCAGTTAGTCCAGTCCAGTCTCAGTCAGTCAGTCAGTCAGTCTCGGTCAGTCAGTCAGTCAGTCATTCAGTCAGTCAGTCAGTCAGGCAGTCAGTCAGTCGGTCAGCCTTATTCAGTCAGTCTGTCAGTCAGTCAGTCAGTCAGCCTTATTCAGTCAGTCTGTCAGTCATCCTTATTCAGTCAGTCTGTCAGTCAGTCAGTCGGTCAGTCCTGTCCAGTCAGTTAGTCAGTCAAGCAGTCAGTCAGGTAGTCAAGCAGTCAGTCAGTCAGTGTCAGTCAGTCATTTAGTCATTCAGTCAGTCAGTGAAATAGCCAGTCAGAGTGTCAAGCAGTCAGTCAGTCAGTCTCAGTCAGTCAGTTAGTCAGTCAGTCAGTCAGTCAGTCAGTCAGTCCAGTCTCAGTCAGTCAGGCAGTTAGTCAGTCAGTCTCGGTCAGTCAGTGAGTCAGTCAGTCAGTATCAGTCAGTCAGTGAGTCAGTCTGTCAGTCAGGCAGTATCAGTCAGGCAGTAAGACTCCGCTCGACAGAACTCCGATAGCCTAATGGCTAGACCGCTGGTCTTCCAAGCGAGTGTCCTGGGTTCGAGTCCCAGCCGGAGCGAATATCTTCAATGTATATATTTCTTTTCTTATTTGAAAATTCCTTTTTTTTCAATTTCTTTCCTTTGCAATTATTGATTATTTATGTAGGGAAGAAAATTCTGAGTCAGTTTAATTTTTCGACACGAAGATTTCAAAGTGTTAAAATAAACAATTACCAAGGTGCATTTTTTGTTTTTATTATATTTAAAACTCCCACCGACAGAGCTCCCATAGACTAATGGCTAGAGTGTTAGGCTTCCAAGCGAGTGGCCCTGGGTTCGAGTCCCAGCCTGAACGAAAATCTTCAATGTATACTTTTAGTTTCTAATTTGAAATTTCTTCTTCTTTTTTTTTTTAAATTTTTCTCTTTTGCGAATATTGATTATTTATGTAGGGAGAAAAATTCTGAGTCAGTTTAATTATTCGACCTGTAAATTTCAAAGTGTTTGAATCAATAATTACCAAGGTGCATTTTTTGTTTTTATTATATTTAAGACTTCCATCGACAGAGCTCCGATAGCATAATGGCTAGACCGTTGGGTTCCTAGCGCGTGGTACTGGGTTCGAGTCCCGGCCGGAAAGGAAATCTTAAATGCAAAATTTTTTTCTAATTTTATAATTCTTTTTTATTTTTTATTTTTCCCTTTTGCGAAGTCAGTCAGTCAGTCTGACAGTCAATCCGTCAAGCACTCAGTCATTCAGTCTCAGTCAGTCAGTCCAGTCAGTAAGTCACTCAGTCAGTCAGTTAGTCCTTCAGCCAGTCAGTCAAGCAGTCAGTCATTTAGTCTCAGTCAGTCAGTCATTCAGTCAGTCAGTCAGTCAGGCAGTCAGTCAGTCAGTCAGTCGGTCAGTCCTGTGCAGTCAGTTAGTCACTAAAGCAGTCAGTCAGTCAGTCAGTCCAGTCCAGTCTCAGTCAGTCAGTCAGTCAGTCTCGGTCAGTCAGTCATTCAGTCAGTCAGTCAGTCAGGCAGTCAGTCAGTCGGTCAGCCTTATTCAGTCAGTCTGTCAGTCAGTCAGTCAGTCAGCCTTATTCAGTCAGTCTGTCAGTCATCCTTATTCAGTCAGTCTGTCAGTCATCCTTATTCAGTCAGTCTGTCAGTCAGTCAGTCGGTCAGTCCTGTCCAGTCAGTTAGTCAGTCAAGCAGTCAGTCAGGTAGTCAAGCAGTCAGTCAGTCAATGTCAGTCAGTCATTTAGTCATTCAGTCAATCAGTGAAATAGCCAGTCAGAGAGTCAAGCAGTCAGTCAGTCAGTCTCAGTCAGTCAGTTAGTCAGTCAGTCAGTCAGTCAGTCAGTCAGTCCAGTCTCAGTCAGTCAGGCAGTTAGTCAGTCAGTCTCGGTCAGTCAGTGAGTCAGTCAGTCAGTATCAGTCAGTCAGTGAGTCAGTCTGTCAGTCAGGCAGTATCAGTCAGGCAGTAAGACTCCGCTCGACAGAACTCCGATAGCCTAATGGCTGGACCGCTGGTCTTCCAAGCGAGTGGCCTGGGTTCGAGTCCCAGCCGGAGCGAATATCTTCAATGTATATATTTTTTTCTAATTTGAAAATTCTTTTTTTTTTCAATTTCTTTCCTTTGCAATTATTGATTATTTATGTAGGGAAGAAAATTCTGAGTCAGTTTAATTTTTCGACACGAAGATTTCAAAGTGTTTAAATAAACAATTACCAAGGTGCATTTTTTGTTTTTATTATATTTAAAACTCCCACCGACAGAGCTCCCATAGACTAATGGCTAGAGTGTTAGGCTTCCAAGCGAGTGGCCCTGGGTTCGAGTCCCAGCCTGAACGAAAATCTTCAATGCATACTTTTAGTTTCTAATTTGAAATTTCTTCTTCTTTTTTTTTATTTTTTCTCTTTTGCGAATATTGATTATTTATGTAGGGAGAAAAATTCTGAGTCAGTTTAATTATTCGACCTGTAAATTTCAAAGTGTTTGAATCAATAATTACCAAGGTGCATTTTTTGTTTTTATTATATTTAAGACTTCCATCGACAGAGCTCCGATAGCCTAATGGCTAGACCGTTGGGTTCCTAGCGCGTGGTACTGGGTTCGAGTCCCGGCCGGAAAGGAAATCTTAAATGCAAAAATTTTTTTCTAATTTTATAATTCTTTTTTATTTTTTATTTTTCCCTTTTGCGAAGTCAGTCAGTCAGTCTGACAGTCAATCAGTCAAGCACTCAGTCATTCAGTCTCATTCAGTCAGTCCAGTCAGTCAGTCACTCAGTCAGTCAGTTAGTCCTTCAGCCAGTCAGTCAAGCAGTCAGTCATTTAGTCTCAGTCAGTCATTCAGTCAGTCAGTCAGTCAGTCAGGCAGTCAGTCAGTCAGTCAGTCGGTCAGTCCTGTGCAGTCAGTTAGTCACTAAAGCAGTCAGTCAGTCAGTTAGTCCAGTCCAGTCTGAGTCAGTCAGTCAGTCAGTCTCGGTCAGTCAGTCAGTCAGTCATTCAGTCAGTCAGTCAGTCAGGCAGTCAGTCAGTCGGTCAGCCTTATTCCGTCAGTCTGTCAGTCAGTCAGTCAGTCAGCCTTATTCAGTCAGTCTGTCAGTCATCCTTATTCAGTCAGTCTGTCAGTCAGTCAGTCGGTCAGTCCTGTCCAGTCAGTTAGTCAGTCAAGCAGTCAGTCAGGTAGTCAAGCAGTCAGTCAGTCAGTGTCAGTCAGTCATTTAGTCATTCAGTCAATCAGTGAAATAGCCAGTCAGAGAGTCAAGCAGTCAGTCAGTCAGTCTCAGTCAGTCAGTTAGTCAGTCAGTCAGTCAGTCAGTCAGTCAGTCCAGTCTCAGTCAGTCAGGCAGTTAGTCAGTCAGTCTCGGTCAGTCAGTGAGTCAGTCAGTCAGTATCAGTCAGTCAGTGAGTCAGTCTGTCAGTCAGGCAGTATCAGTCAGGCAGTAAGACTCCGCTCGACAGAACTCCGATAGCCTAATGGCTAGACCGCTGGTCTTCCAAGCGAGTGGCCTGGGTTCGAGTCCCAGCCGGAGCGAATATCTTCAATGTATATATTTTTTTCTAATTTGAAAATTCTTTTTTTTTTCAATTTCTTTCCTTTGCAATTATTGATTATTTATGTAGGGAAGAAAATTCTGAGTCAGTTTAATTTTTCGACACGAAGATTTCAAAGTGTTTAAATAAACAATTACCAAGGTGCATTTTTTGTTTTTATTATATTTAAAACTCCCACCGACAGAGCTCCCATAGACTAATGGCTAGAGTGTTAGGCTTCCAAGCGAGTGGCCCTGGGTTCGAGTCCCAGCCTGAACGAAAATCTTCAATGCATACTTTTAGTTTCTAATTTGAAATTTCTTCTTCTTTTTTTTTATTTTTTCTCTTTTGCGAATATTGATTATTTATGTAGGGAGAAAAATTCTGAGTCAGTTTAATTATTCGACCTGTAAATTTCAAAGTGTTTGAATCAATAATTACCAAGGTGCATTTTTTGTTTTTATTATATTTAAGACTTCCATCGACAGAGCTCCGATAGCCTAATGGCTAGACCGTTGGGTTCCTAGCGCGTGGTACTGGGTTCGAGTCCCGGCCGGAAAGGAAATCTTAAATGCAAAAATTTTTTTCTAATTTTATAATTCTTTTTTATTTTTTATTTTTCCCTTTTGCGAAGTCAGTCAGTCAGTCTGACAGTCAATCAGTCAAGCACTCAGTCATTCAGTCTCAGTCAGTCAGTCCAGTCAGTCAGTCACTCAGTCAGTCAGTTAGTCCTTCAGCCAGTCAGTCAAGCAGTCAGTCATTTAGTCTCAGTCAGTCAGTCATTCAGTCAGTCAGTCAGTCAGGCAGTCAGTCAGTCAGTCAGTCGGTCAGTCCTGTGCAGTCAGTTAGTCACTAAAGCAGTCAGTCAGTCAGTTAGTCCAGTCCAGTCTGAGTCAGTCAGTCAGTCAGTCTCGGTCAGTCAGTCAGTCAGTCATTCAGTCAGTCAGTCAGTCAGGCAGTCAGTCAGTCGGTCAGCCTTATTCCGTCAGTCTGTCAGTCAGTCAGTCAGTCAGCCTTATTCAGTCAGTCTGTCAGTCATCCTTATTCAGTCAGTCTGTCAGTCAGTCAGTCGGTCAGTCCTGTCCAGTCAGTTAGTCAGTCAAGCAGTCAGTCAGGTAGTCAAGCAGTCAGTCAGTCAGTGTCAGTCAGTCATTTAGTCATTCAGTCAATCAGTGAAATAGCCAGTCAGAGAGTCAAGCAGTCAGTCAGTCAGTCTCAGTCAGTCAGTTAGTCAGTCAGTCAGTCAGTCAGTCAGTCAGTCCAGTCTCAGTCAGTCAGGCAGTTAGTCAGTCAGTCTCGGTCAGTCAGTGAGTCAGTCAGTCAGTATCAGTCAGTCAGTGAGTCAGTCTGTCAGTCAGGCAGTATCAGTCAGGCAGTAAGACTCCGCTCGACAGAACTCCGATAGCCTAATGGCTAGACCGCTGGTCTTCCAAGCGAGTGGCCTGGGTTCGAGTCCCAGCCGGAGCGAATATCTTCAATGTATATATTTTTTTCTAATTTGAAAATTCTTTTTTTTTTCAATTTCTTTCCTTTGCAATTATTGATTATTTATGTAGGGAAGAAAATTCTGAGTCAGTTTAATTTTTCGACACGAAGATTTCAAAGTGTTTAAATAAACAATTACCAAGGTGCATTTTTTGTTTTTATTATATTTAAAACTCCCACCGACAGAGCTCCCATAGACTAATGGCTAGAGTGTTAGGCTTCCAAGCGAGTGGCCCTGGGTTCGAGTCCCAGCCTGAACGAAAATCTTCAATGCATACTTTTAGTTTCTAATTTGAAATTTCTTCTTCTTTTTTTTTATTTTTTTCTCTTTTGCGAATATTGATTATTTATGTAGGGAGAAAAATTCTGAGTCAGTTTAATTATTCGACCTGTAAATTTCAAAGTGTTTGAATCAATAATTACCAAGGTGCATTTTTTGTTTTTATTATATTTAAGACTTCCATCGACAGAGCTCCGATAGCCTAATGGCTAGGACCGTTGGGTTCCTAGCGCGTGGTACTGGGTTCGAGTCCCGGCCGGAAAGGAAATCTTAAAATGCAAAAATTTTTTTCTAATTTTATAATTCTTTTTTATTTTTTTATTTTTCCCTTTTGCGAAGTCAGTCAGTCAGTCTGACAGTCAATCAGTCAAGCACTCAGTCATTCAGTCTCAGTCAGTCATTCCAGTCAGTCAGTCACTCAGTCAGTCAGTTAGTCCTTCAGCCAGTCAGTCAAGCAGTCAGTCATTTAGTCTCAGTCAGTCAGTCATTCAGTCAGTCAGTCAGTCAGGCAGTCAGTCAGTCAGTCAGTCGGTCAGTCCTGTGCAGTCAGTTAGTCAACTAAAGCAGTCAGTCAGTCAGTTAGTCCAGTCCAGTCTCAGTCAGTCAGTCAGTCAGTCTCGGTCAGTCAGTCAGTCAGTCATTCAGTCAGTCAGTCAGTCAGGCAGTCAGTCAGTCGGTCAGCCTTATTCCGTCAGTCTGTCAGTCAGTCAGTCAGTCAGCCTTATTCAGTCAGTCTGTCAGTCATCCTTATTCAGTCAGTCTGTCAGTCAGTCAGTCGGTCAGTCCCTGTCCAGTCAGTTAGTCAGTCAAGCAGTCAGTCAAGTAGTCAAGCAGTCAGTCAGTCAGTGTCAGTCAGTCATTTAGTCATTCAGTCAGTCAGTGAAATAGCCAGTCAGGAGTGTCAAGCAGTCAGTCAGACAGTCTCAGTCAGTCAGTTAGTCAGTCAGTCAGTCAGTCAGTCAGTCAGTCCAGTCTCAGTCAGTCCAGGCAGTTAGTCAGTCAGTCTCGGTCAGTCAGTGAGTCAGTCAGTCAGTATCAGTCAGTCAGTGAGTCAGTCTGTCAGTCAGGCAGTATCAGTCAGGCAGTAAGACTCCGCTCGACAGAACTCCGAT